>NW_010562858.1:132225-133110 GCF_000687285.1 Phaethon lepturus
CCAGGAGGTCTTGTTGGAGACCCTGCCTGCCCCAGACACTCCACCCAGAGGTGAAGCAACTGCCTGAGACTTCCTGAGAGATGCAGCAAACAGCAAATCGATCACTGCTTCATCTCAGGCAGCGAAGGACAGAACAAGCAAGCTTGCAGGAGTTACTCAGGCTTTCTCTTTGTGATGGCAGATTGTCATTTACCTGCCTTTTCCTTCATGTTTTTATAAATTTGTGTGCAATACTGTAAGATTATCTGTTGTATTAAATTGGTAATCACCTGAATACACTTGGTTCGAGCTTGACTTGATCTGTTTTATCACTACATTTTTCTTCCTTAATTAGTTTAGTAAAACTGTAATAAGTAAGCTGAGGAATGCTCTTGCCTGAGGACCTGCGCATCCTTTCTAGTAGAGTTCAGAGAAAGTGCACGCAGCTTGTTTACTCCCTGAGCTGGAAGCCTGGGTCACAAAACCCACATGCATCAGGTAATCTCAGGTAAAAAATTAACAAAGCACAGGCTTGGTTCCCAAATTGCACAGTGATTCATCAAAAAACATAAACATACACTTAAAATGCATACTACATGTTTTTCAAAGCAAGCATGGAGTACGAGTTTAGAAGTCTTATTTGTAAACCGAAATTCTTCTGACTAGGAGTCTCTGACTAAGCAGTAGACCATCCCTAAGAAATAAGAACAGGACATGCCCAGATTTTGCAAAATACAATTTATTAGGTGCACACATCCTTGCAGAATTTAGACTATAATAAATAATGTAAAAAAACACCTTAGGCTAGGGGACACTGATCTGGAATAGGGAAGGGAAGGGAAGCGGGAAGGGAAGGGAAGGGAAGCGGGAAGGGAAGGGAAGCGGGAAGGGAAGGGAAGCGGGAAG
>NW_010562858.1:133433-159256 GCF_000687285.1 Phaethon lepturus
GGGAAGGGAAGGGAAGGGAAGGGAAGGGAAGGGAAGGGAAGGGAAGGGAAGGGAAGGGAAGGGAAGGGAAAAAAAGTATACCTGATAGTAATGAGATCAATCTGGGTGTTAAAAACTTTAGGCTGAGTACCAGGAAATATTTCCTAACAGTGAACTCTTGTCAGACCATGAAATAGTTTCTCAGAGGAAGTGGTGGAAGCCTCATGGCTTGAGTCACTCAAACTGGTATTGGACAAAACACTCAGTAACGTACTGTAGGGAACAGTATTATGCTGGCAGGGCTTGGACGAGTGACTAATGAATTGTTTGCAGCTCTAACTACGATTCCCTGAAATGGTGTCTCTCCAAAGAAACAGACTCAAACAATCACACACCCACTTTCCAAGGGAATTGAGATTGTACATCCACTAATCAATCACGAACCGAACAGCTTCTCTCCCCATTATCCTGTTATGAACACACCGCTTCAAGAGAAAATATAGTATCATCAGGAATAACTGAAAACTCCTAAAGGGAAAGAAAGTACCCAAAGATTTCAGAGAGTAGGTATCAAGTAAACTATTCTACAAAAAGATTAACAAATACAAATCCATATAGGAAAGAGAAAATTACATATTTATTGAGAACATTCAGAGCCAATGAAAAAAACATACAGTGTTCAGGGAAGAACAGTTCCAGCTTACTCAGATAAATAATGTACGTACATTCACTCTAATACTTCCTTTCCTTTCTAGAATGTGCAAGAAAACTCTTCTGACACCTATCAACATTTAGGATTAGACTGAGGACCTCCAGAGCTGCATGAGTCTCAGCAGCATAAACTGAACAGCCAGAGGCAGTAATGACTTACGTCCTTTGTGGGTCTGGCATAGGAAAAGCGTAGCATGCAGCTACTGGTAGTTTATGGTATGAAACGAATTTTTAAAGTCCATGCTCCTCGGTGTGAATGCTGCCTAACAGATGTGAAAAGTTCACAGTAAGGGAGTAGAAACTCCCTCTAAACAAGATTCTCCAAAGTGCCCTGGTGTTACCTCAGATTTAGGATCAAATTTTCAAAACAAGGACCTTCTTTTGAAAATCTGCAGGTGGTGAATCTATACATAAAACATCCCCAGGATGTTAGACAAACAGCTGACTTCTTTTTATTTTTCCTTGGAAATGTAAGCAATAAAAACACTTCAGAGGAAATATCTTCCAATTTTGCCTCTCGCTAGAGTTTGAAGAAAAACAGTGATTTAGAAAATGACAAATACCAATTTGACAAAAACCAGCCGTACCTTCCTTATACTATGTAAGAGGCAGAAACTTGTAAGCAGAGCATGCAAAACCAAGAAAATCATTAAAACAGGTATAAAATGCCGACTTACTGCTGACTCCATTTTCTCCATTGAAGCCTACAGGGGCCACTGTTACTATAGTTGATACTACAGTACCCTTAAGCTGTGATGACGTAATGACAAGTAATGGAAATGGCCATCTACAGGTATTGTAGTAATACAAAACTCTGAGCAGAGAAAATACTTGCTAAGTTGCTGCAGGAGAAGACAGCTATGAACAGAAGATGAAATCAAGCAGCCCTGACACCTTCCCAAACAGTGAGATCTATTCAGATTATATATCAGAAAAGATAGTTTTTATTGCTTGTTATGAATAGAATGTTAATCATAATGTTCCTTATGATTAGGTTAAAGTAAACTAATTGTACATGTCTGCCTCCTAAAAGAAAATACAGACTTGCTTCAGTAGGACAGTTTTTCTACAAGGTGCTCACTGCAGGATAGCAGCTAATGACCTCCCATACTCCCCATAAGTTGACTTCTTAGAGTCAAACAGCAAATATATTTCCTCATAAACATTCCTTCAGGGCATGGAGACTCCCTTCTCCCCCGTGCCGTGGGGCTCCACAGTGCAAACAAAATCTCCGCACAACTGAGGTCAATGGAAATTCTGTCACTACTCTTCCAAGGCAGAAAACTCCCATTAAATTAACTGAATCTAGGATTTCATTGCCCACGGCCTCATCCTCTTTCAAGCTCACTCTCGTAATCAGAAGCATTCCTTATTGCTAAGGGCAGAACTGGAAAAGTCTGTGCAAGCACTACTATTATTCATGTGTATTTTCTCCCTTTGTCTATCTTTGAAAATGGAGAATCGACTGTGGAGAGTCTCAACTAATGGAGAATCTCAACTTATCATTTTGAGATTAACAGCGCTTACAAATTATTTCATGTACCCCTCTATGAAATAAGGCATCTGAGTAGGCTGGCAAATAGGCACTGCTGCAAGAACAAAACATGGGAGTAACACTCACGAAATCAGCACGAAATAACGAAAGAGCATGGAATATTAAGTAACTTTCACACATTCCAAAATGCCATGTTTGCGCATGAAGTCCATGCGTGTGTGTACGTCTGAACCCACACATGGATTAGGTACCTGTACCTCACCTACAGGTACGCTCCCACTGTTTAAAGGTAAGACTGCATTTAAGAGAGGGACTTGAGAGTCTGCAAATACGACCCATGTTATAGCAAGACTAATTCACACTAGGGTGTCAGGGAGGACTAGGGTGTCAGGGTGGATCCCAAGGGGCTGCAAGCAGCAGGGGGCAGCCAGGGCCCATCCCACCCCAGCCAGGAGCAGGGCAGCCAGGGGCACCCCCGGACATCGGGCACCTCCCCGGGGACGGGTCACCAGGCCACGGGTGGGGGGCAGACATGACCTGACTGACCAAAGCAACACTCACGCTTAAGAAAAGCTGTGGCTGGCCCGGGAAGGTGAAAGTTTAGCTCTAACAGTGTGCACAGTTAAATTGCCAGAAATTGTAATTTCTCATGTATTTCAGATTTTACAATCTCCCATATACAGAACATGCTCTGATTTTCCTTTTCAAACAACAGGAATATGATTTATAACCTCAGAGTATCTGTTACTACTCCTTGTCACCTTGTGTCACTTTAGCTTTCATTCCTCCAGCAGCTAGACATTATTATTTGGTGTACAAATGTACTGTGTTTCGGCAATTAACATGACTGTAATTTAAGAAACTCTGAAGTAATTTAAATCAGATTTTTATCTCTTTGCCCACCGTAAACTTGACTGATTTGACTCTGTTTTGGGAGCATGCTTGGTTTGGGTTGTAGTGTATGGGCCATACACAGGCGTGTGTGGACAGCCTGCATCCTGTAACAACAGCTCAGTTATCTATAGTTGCAATATACAGAGCAAGTCCAGGTTAAGTAAGAATAACAAGGTACTTTTGACAGAATATGCACTGTGTTTACAGAACGAAGACATGGGCTGTAGCTGTTTATTAAACCTGTTGCTGTTCTTGACTGCGTGAAGCTACTGATTCTTCTTGTCCTTTGCCATTCCAGTGTTACTCTCAGGCACATTGCTTTTATTTTTGTCGTTTCTACTCCCCTTGCTATATATTTTTAGTTATACTAGCAAGTAGAAGCTGGACAACATGCAATCAAGCACTAAATCTTTGTATCAGAGAAGCTACTGACTTTCGATAAGGAAAAGGAAAATCTTTTTGTCTACAGACAAATGAGAGGGAGACATAAAGAAATAAAAGCAAAAACCAACAGCATTTTAAGCACTAAAATACAAGCCAGTGTAATATGTCTAATCACTAAATCTACAATTAATTAAAGTTGAAGTGCAAACACCATGACAAAGTACTGTGCGCTACTCAGAATCATTACTTCTGTGCAAGGAATGGGAAAGACAACTTGTATTTTAAAGGCCAGAGATAGAAGAGCAGCATCACCCCAGAAGATTCATGGACTGACATCAAGTGGGGGCATGCAGTCAGACCTCATGTCACAACTTCTTCCACACCGGCTGCAGTGTCATGGCAGTTTCAGTTTGCTTTGTTTGATGAAGCAGGTTTCAACATCATAGGCCACTTCAACACAGAGAAGGAACGCAGCCCCTGCCCATCAAAAGCCAGTAGCCTGAGAAACCAAATACAGAACATACAGGAGAAAAGTAAGGGACAAGGAAACTAAAACAGAATAAGCCAAAGGAATACTTAATGCAAATGCCATCTATTTTACTTTGAGTTGTTTGTTGGTTAGGAACCTTGAAACATACATTTCTCCTATTCCTCCTTTTTCTTTCACTTACACAAATTAGAACTTAAACTCCACTAGTAAAACACGACGTTTATTTCTATCAGAAGAACCATTAGAAATTCAGTAAGTGCATAGAAGGACAGCCTTATAAATATCCAGCACTGCCCTCACCCAAAACAATGACTCATGTCTCCCTTTACAGCCTTCAGTGGGGGGAAGGCTCCTGTAACCAGGATGACACACATTAAGATTAGTCCTTACTAGGAAATTTAACTTCATCTTCATGATTTAGCCCTATGACATGAATCAGCTTATAAAACATGCCTAATCCCTTACCATATGATGTAAGTTCAGGGACTCCTTTAAATACCACCCTTTACTTTATTTACATAACCTCCTGTAGTCTTCTTCGAAGCCTACCAGTAATGTCCAAATGTAGCCAAGGATGGGGTTTTAAACAAATTAGATTTTATAGATACACAAAAGAATAAAGTCTCCTGTGGAATTGCTATGCATGGAAAAAAAACCCACATTTGACTGCTGGGTCTATTTTTTATAGGTACTACATTGTTCAAGTCTAAGTGCTTAAGCAGCTACTACGGAGCTGTAGAAAGGGGACAAAGCTCTGCAAGCTAATGAGACCTTGTGTTTCTGAGAGGAGAGATGCATTTTACAATTCTGCCTATTGGAACACAAGCGGTATTTTTATCTGGACAGACAGAAAAGCAACTTTTGTGCAAACTAAGCAACTTAAGTAAGAAATCAGAAAACCAAAACAGATGTGGTACCCTAAAATGTAATTTTTATAGCACTGCCTTTCAGCATCTATTACAGTTATAATTTTTCAGCACATGAAAATAAAAATTCTGATAAATAATACAACCATACTGCTTGCACCTCTTCCTTTCTCTCTCCATCTTCCCTCCACTTAACCCAGGAAAAACCCTTACTGTATTACACTTACTGGAGAGGTTGAGTTTCAGACCATTCTGTCTTAACAAGAATCTCGACTGGCTTGTAATGTTTTTCAAACATATGCAGCACAGTTCTTGGAAAGGTAATGTGGTTGTGCTAACATTGTTTTAAAAGCAGTTTTCTTAGTATTTTCAGTACTTCTATAAGGACAAATATATTTTTCCATACTACAACAAGCTAAGATGAAATCTGGCAAACTATCAAAAATCTTTGGAAATGCTTTAATTTTTAAAGGCAAAACCCTCGCATATTTAGTCACTCTTTTTTCATGAGTAAAATACCCCCAACAAAAATATTGCCATAGTGGACAACAATTGAGAAATTCATTTTAAAGTGCTACTATATCTCAGCTGTGTTGCATAGATGACATTTCCAACATGATCTCAGCATGACAGAGTGTATGCCATCTGGCTCAGAAGTGCTAACTACCATGTATCGGATGAAGAGATGGAATGGACAGAATATAATAAAGCAATATAAACAAAAATTTGACCAGATGCTGAGAAAGTGTTACATTTTCTCAAATATTTTGCATTTTTTTTAGCTATGTCATTCCTCTCTAGCACCATGTCAACTCAGTCTTTCTTCTTCCTCTACAGGTATTTTCTGGATACTTTTGAGTTATAGATGTCTGGATATCTTACTTTGATCTTAGCTAATACACTCAAAGAAGCACTAAGCTCATTGTTGCAGTATTTAAGAAATTGTTATTCTATTTTTATCTTTATCTTTTTGATTCAAAATTGTTTTGACTAAACTAATTTTCTAATAATCCCCATCTTCTTCCTTACTCTCTTGCATTGTGTATAGAAAAGCTGCCATTACTACTTATTGTATCCTGCTTATAAGACAGTGTAATTTCATTAAACTTATATAATCCATTCAGCAAACATGTATAATACAGTTTATTCAGAATAGATTATGATTTTATTAGGTTATATCTTTTATGTTTTTCTTTGCTAAAGCTTAATCTTATTAGGATTATACACTGCACAGAAGGTTATGTCATTATTTTGGCTTAAACGCCAATTTTACACATTTCAGCATGATTGGTACGTTCTCTGCAGCAGTGGCCTTGCAGTCAATCAGGCAGGAATGGCAGCTCTTTAGACAATGTTTGGGATAGCTAGCTAAGAAGCTAAGACTTGTTCTGCAGCTGTCTGTGCTAAACTGAGCTTTAGGATAGGGTTTCCGATGGCTGGAAAGTCCCTAGAACTTTGTAAGTTAATTACCCCAAAAAGAAATTACATTTGATTAAGTACAGAACTTTCTCAAAGAAACAGCTTTCTTAAAACTTCAGAAGCTTCTGCATTGCACCAGGTTTTTTATGTTTAGAAACACAGATTGAAAACCACTAGAGGGAAGCAATTTTGACAGACCAAATTTGAAAACAAAACTACATAGAAGTTCTCCAGTTACAATGACTGCTTTTGCTTTTAGTTTCTTCCCTTTGTAATGAATAAGGTAACAGCTGCCTTCTAAAGTGCTGAACTCAGAAAAGGCCATGACTGATATATCTCCACAACATGGTGACAGACCTGGAAATGCAAATGAGAAAGGCACTACAACCTTCTGAGATGTAGCAGCCTCAGTGCTGCCCTACCACGGCTGTAGGAAATAAAAGCTTTTGATCTGCTTGTTTCCTGAGCACTGTGAAAGTGGTAATGAATGACTCCTCGCACCAGCCCAGCCAGGTAGGCTATTAAGTGATATTGTCTCAGTTGGGCAATTCTCTCTCTCTCCAGGGAAAGTAAGGGAAGGAAACATTGAGAGTTTTATGCCACCTCTTCATCCATCCAACGTACCAACAACACACAAACCAAGTCAGTTGCAAACCCACATTGTGAAAAATAGCTCAAGTCTCCAATCAGGGTCATCTTCAGCTTTTGCTTAAAGCAACTTTCATTCTTTGGCTCACTGCTTCAGCAGCTGAAGGATAATTTATGAGGGGCCGGTAAAGTATATTCATAAATAAAGTTATTACTAAAATAAGGATGTTCTGTAATTAGACCACAGCAAAGGATGCTGCTATTCAAGCTCCACTTGAAAAAACAACAGAGGACATAATTTGGTACATTAATTATAAAGCACATGGTAAAGGTGATCTAACATGTTGTACTGTCCTCATAAACAAGACTTCTTTACACAACATTTCAAGCAAGGCACTGTGTGTTATAAAAAGTTGTATTTCAGGAAAGAAAAAAAAAGTTCCCACTATCTTACATCTCTAAAGAAAACATGGGGAAAACCCTGATATAAGCTAACTGCATTTAAATTAAACAACACAAGGGGGATTGAGCATTCACTAGGTGTGTGGCATTTCAACCCCAGATGATAACACTACCCTGCCTTCATTGTCTTTCTCGTAAATAAATCTCAAAGGAAATTAAGGATTGGTTTCCTGATTGTCCGTCAGTGAAAGCAAGGCAGGGAGAAGTGAGCTGGCAAGGTCAGGCAGCAAAGCAGCAGGGGAGCCAGGGGATGACCTCGGGTGCCCCGATCCCCAGGCAGCTCTCTAGGCATCAGATCAGGCTGTTTTCCACACATCTTACGCTCCTTACTAGAGAAACACTCCCAGCTTTCTCAGAGAAAGAGCACGGGCCTTTTCGTTCCCTCCAAACGCAGCCATACTACTGTTGGCATAAATCCAAATACTTTTCCACTTCTGCAGCTCATAGTGATCATAATTTTTAAAGATCTTGTTTGCTTTATTGAAAAGAAAACTTTTCAAAGTCTTCTAACGGTCAGAAACTGTAATTCTGACTAGCTGATCTATTTGTGCCAACCAACTAGAGTTACCAAGGTCTCAAATGTAATAGCTTTGGAGAGCTGATCCATTATACCATTCCCACCTTCACTGTTCTTACACCTTAGTTCATAACAGCAAATATCAATTTTGAGCAACACTAGCACTGAATAAATCTTTTTAATTTTTCCATCACTTGTTCTGCTCTATATGAAGAAGTTCGATCAGCTGCAATTTCAGCATGGTGCATACTTGGCTTCCCAGCAACACTGTAGGACAGGGCACTAGGTGGAAGAAGCACAACCATCCCATCTGCTACTTGGAGACTGTCTTTGGAGGAAGTGGCTTGGAAAAGGAACAGCATGGAGCCCAGTCTTGCCTTACCTGTTCATGAAGGCAGGCGCAGCTCAAACCTCTCTCACTCTTTCTTAATCAACATTTAACCGCTGCTTGAGTTTCCAAACTAATATTTCAGACATTGCTGTTTCCTGTATTTCTGTTTTGCTCACTACTTTTCATTTCACTTGCCAAAGGAAGAAAGAGATTAACTGTAAGGAAGTTTAAATTTACATCCCCTTACATATTATGGGAAGCCGCTTTATGACAGCTACCTGGCATCACAACAGGTCCAAACCCATCAGATTTAGATGCTCTCTATCAGGCCACTGCACACTGACTGACAAACAGTAAATACATTTTTTTAATCAGTAAACACCACAAGCTCAGTAAGAAGCTCTCCTTTCTTCTCAGGAGAAGAGGCTCAACCAACATCTCTTGTAGCAGTTAAGAAAGTAGCAGATGACTCCAGAAAAGAGACCTTTGCTAAAGCGTGGTACTGGTGACCAGTGAGCCTGGTGTTTTGGATTCTCCATGGCAGGAAAAGCACTTTGCAAGTAGTAGCTTGTAGATGTGGCAGGCCAGCACAAAAAAAAAGCATCCGTGCCTATCACGGGACATAGCCTACTGGTCAGCTGGGCAGATCACATCAGGAAATGCCCAAGTATCAACTGTCCTCTGCTAAACCTCTTAGTACTCCAACACTAATGCCTCCATGCACCAGGTAGGTGCGTGCACGTGCACTCCGAATTAACACTGTAGCTATAATTGTAATGCAACTGGGGACAAGGGCTGTGCCCGTGCACATGCTCAGCGTGCTGAGTCACCTGCAGGAACTCCCTGGGCAGTCCTGGGAACTCCCCAGCTAGTTTCTGTGGAGATAATTGACTGATAGCCAGAGGAACCCGCCCCGGGCAGTCCCGGCTCCACCAGAGGACGGAGGGATCGATAGAAGAACTCCCCAGGCAGTCCCAGCCCGTGCTAATAAGATAATCGACTGCGTGACGGGGACTGGGGCGCAGGGAGCTCCCGGCAGCCCTGGGAACAACCCAGGCGGGTCCTGCTTTGCACACACAAAGCAAATGGTGAACCAACAGACACTATTTGTTGCTCTAGATATGCTATTCAAAGGATAGGGCAATTTTTGCACATAGTTGAGATGATTTTAACTAGAAACTCATCACGTGTGCACTGGAGTGGTGATGTGAGACAGCAGGACAGCTGGATGATAAGAATTTACCAAACAACTGTTTGGGGAATCTGATCCAAACCAGCTGAAAATGCTGTTGTAAGGATGCTTGTGATGGCAACTCCTATCACCACCTGGACAGAAACTGGCCGCACTGTCACAACAGTGACAACAGTAACACAAGAGTGTTACCTCATGCATAACATTCAAATAAATCAGTTTCTTTAGCTAACACTTGAGCCAGTCTGTGTGTGTGTAACATGGATCAGAACGAAAACGAGAGCCTACCACCACATAAGCTGGCCATGATGAAACTGCACTCAGATTTAAAACACTACCCCAGAGTGTAAGGGCATTGGTCCATGTCAATGTGTCTGATGCTACTGTCAGATTTTATATAAGGTACCTCTAATTCTGACTCGCAGAATACATACTCTTTTCCCAAAATACTTAGTAAATAAGTACATTCCAGTATTCTGCCCTATTCCTCACAACACAAAAATGCTGGTTACACAGATAACGTGCATACATGTTGGTGGTTTCTGGGCCATGCCTGTTTATTTATAATCTGGCTGTAGTCCATTGCAGCACTAGGCACAGTCACCACCGCAACGGAACAAGGGTATCTCCTGTACAGACCATCTGTAACCATGCAACATGAAACTTCACACCAGAGTCCCAGAGCAGAGCTGCTGACCAGCTCTGTCGGCATGCCTGTCCTGAGACACTCAGTTCTGCTGAGCAGCGAGACCAGGTCGTGGTCAAACTCAAGCTTGGGATCAGCCAGGAATCCTGGCTCAGAGATGGGTTACAAATTTCACATGACACAACCTGAGCAGGGATCTTGACCCCTCCACCCCCCTGCCACAAGAGCAAGGCCAAGTACTCGATGCAGAGCTGAGATGAGTCCAACCTGGATGCTGCCTGAGGACCATCACAGAGGGCTGTTCCATGTACGTTCAGGAAAGCTTGGTTTGCATTACGCCTGTATCCACTAGGAGGTTCAGGTGTGACACTGCACAGGGTTTTTAGACACCTCACTCCCAAAGTGAGAATCACAGCTCCCACAACACCACTCAATTTCCAAGGACCAGACCATAAAGTAGGGTAGTATTTAAGCAAAAAATAACTGGGTGTAGTAAGGAAAGGAGTATGTCTGGAGTCCCACCCCTCTCCTGCAAGGCACCTATATGCTGCACTAAAGTTACTTCAGTCAGTTCCTTGTGTAAGACTTGAAGCCCAAAGAGGGGCCAGGCGTTTAAGGAGTCAGTCCTAATCTCTCCAGACTGCTTACTGTAACACATAGTGGAAGGAAAAGACAAATTCTTGGTATCAACTTTCATGCAACATCAAACTAAGTATATTACTTGCTGAGCGATGCACCTTCTACACCCATTTTAACCCAAAACAAACTTAAAGAATAATTCCCGTCTTCAAGAAGACATATTTTACTGACAACGCCAAAGGGTGGGATGTCCACCCTTCCTGTTAAGCTGTGCTAATGTAGGAGAGAGCCCACAAACGTATTTGGAAGCTTATACTGAGGTTCCAACCCTTTGCCTAGATTTCACAGTGAAAAACTATTTGCTAAAATATGTTATCTGCAGCAAGAAACAGGAATCAGAAACCAGAAGTACTTCCTTCTGTCTCATCCTCCTTCTCCACACAACATGCAAAGTGGACAGACACTCTTCTAGTACAGCTCTTTGTGAATGCTCAGTCTACCATTTTACTTTTAAAATAACTGTTTTTCTTGGTCAGAAAACCAATATATTTTACAGGCTTTACTGCAGAGCTCAGATTTATCACATCTCTTCATGTATTACTGAAACCTCAAGGAAAGCACATGCATGAGGTGTTTTCAACTTCCACTTGACTCAGTCAGTTTACCTTGTTCTTCCCACTCCACTGAAGAGAAGAGGCATGTGTGAGCTCTGGGCATATCCAAAGCTCTGTATTATTCTGCTATCAAGACCGGACCACTTGACTTCTTCATTTCTATTTATAAACACAGATAGGTATTACAAGGGCCAGACTATTTAACTGTGAAGACTGTCAAAACAGATAATGTATTGTGTCTCACTGAATTACGAACTGGCTGGGTGCCTAGCCTTTTGACTGCAAAGGTCCACGCCATCATAGCTCAAGCAATGTCTTCCATCTACTTCAAAAAAGTTTTGAAAACAGACAACTGTGAAATGACTATATGGATCATACGAATCACATTTGTTAACTCTTCCACTGGTTAACTGCACTTAGTTGCTATATCTGATGCCAACTTAGGAAGAGTAATACTTTACTGGAAAATGTAGCTGATGACCTTCATTCTAACGAGATACCACTCTGCAGTGATCTCTCGCAGTACCCACACAGATGTGTGCTCAGAGAAGTAAGGATATCAACTTACTCTGCTGGAACTAGTTCTCTGATAAATTGTTTTCCTTATGTATGTAGGGAATGCACATGCATCCACAGTACGATCAAAATTAGTATTATATTTCAAAGAACCGAGTACTCACTGTAGTACCAGTTAAAACACAGTAACTGTTTTTATGAGGACCATGAAATTTTATTTGCCTCAGTGAAGGCATTGCTTATATCTGCTTCCAAAATACCCAAGTTAGAAAATGAATGGTATTTAAGTGGTTTAATATCAGTTAATAAACCCATAAAACACCCTATATAAAACATACAACCAGTATGGCAAGTCTAATATGGATAGGAAAACATCCTCTTTGAGAGGAGAACACTGAAACAAAACAATAACCCAGAAAATGCACATTGACTCCAAGTAAAAATATCACAGCTTGCCTTTATATGAAATTGTATTAGCTAATCTTTTGGAAGAAAATACAAATTAAATACTGCTTTGATTTATAAAATGCTTGACATCTAATCATTAATCTGCACACATGCACTGAATAAAGTGCAAGCACATTCTGTTGCCCTAGGAAGGTATTTATTTTAAAGAGGCAGCATTTATCCAGCTATGGATGTAGCCAAAACATGTATTTAATTTAAAAGCAAAATATGATCTAGTATCACAATACAGCAGGATTACCATTAATATAAAACTATAAACTTCAGGAATTCCATGTCTGTAGTTACATTTGTATCAATGCCAAGATAAGGTCAGCACATCAATACACAGTCAGTTTGAAAAGCAAGCGCAAAAATTCTACAGCAGAAATGAAGGCCACATATTTTAACCAGCATTTACCAATCTAGTGTGCTAAAAGGTAAACCATCATATAAAGTTTTCCATATTGTAATATTCCATATTCCATATTTCCATATTTCCATATTCCACATTTCCAAATGTAAGCCATTTTTCTCTGGCTTAGAAAAATTAATCAGTCTGCGTGTCTCAGTATTACTACAGCATTATAATTGCCTCTCTGCAGATGTTTTCCCACCCTTGTTTTTTGCCATTCCTACTTCCCAGATTTTCAGACTGAAGATGGAGAGAGTATTAGAGATATTCCACCTCTCTAAACAACTACTGAGGAAATCAGAGCAGGAATCTGAAAGGCTATCACATACTTCATTCTAGCTTTGCTTTTACTTTATAGCACTTCGACAATTTGAATTTATTTTGCCAGCAGAGGAAAAGACAGCCAGCTTCAGATGGAGACTTTCTCTTTGGTATCATCAGACCTCTACCATCTTTTAGAGAAAGTTGAAACTGATAACGCATCAAAGAGATGATCTACTTGTTTCTTACCTATCTCTTATTTACATGATTCTAAATGTCACACAGAAAGGGGGTTTTACATGGAACTGTCATAAACCAGCCTATTTAATGGTCTTATTGTACATGACTTGGCAGTGTCAATTGATTGTATACTGTAATATTTCTATCAAACTACAGATTTTTTTAAAATCAACTGAAAATCATAAAGCGGACCAACTGATTGCTGGCTATATTTAATAAAATCCAGCCTCAGTCCTCAAAACAATATGCTGTGCTTCCCTGTTCTTAATTTCTTTATTCTTCTTAATACTATCCTTTTTTAAAGCATTAGTAAAAGAGATTTTCCTTTAGGTGAATATATTTATTCAGATCAAAAAGAAGAGTAAGATTCACAACTGAGATGCTCCCTATCAGTGGCCATTTTGTAAGAAGGCAGGAACAATACATCTGTTAACTTTACTGTTGCATAATAGCACAGGAGGAGCAACCAAGAGCAAAGCAGGCAAATCGACAGCAATTTACTGCTTTGTAATTCAAACCAGAGCTTTAAATTCAGCCTGAAAAAAATACAGGAAACGCTACTGTAGCTGGACACAACAAAAACAGAAGTAATTTCTTTGTGGCAAGGTATACTTAGTAAGCAGACTGCTACATTCTGTACGACTTCCCATTTTTGGATGAAGCCCCTGCTGAAGAAAACTGAGGAGAAATAAGGCCTAAGGCATTGCTGCCACGTGAGCATCGCAAAAACGTCACATTGGATGCAACCGCCTAGTCAACCACAGGCAGAAAAAAGGACTCTGTAGTATTCTGGAATGTAACCAGACTTCTAAGGGCCAAAACCAAGTAACAGAACAGGAAACACTTCCCCTAAAGAAATAAAAGCATGGGGTTTTGCTATACTCATTTTTTTTTATATTAGAAAATGGTAATAGGTGCATTAATTTTATTTCTGATAGATAATTATCATGACAGCTGGAATATACTGAAATTTCTCCAAACAGAATTTTGAACTGCTTTAACTAAATAAATTAACTAACTTTAAATGCATTGCACATGTAAAGAAAAGCTTATAAAGAACACACTATGATTTTAAATCTGACATACTGAACAAATGAAATGTTTTCTGTAGTAAGTAAACCAGATTAATTGTTTCTTTTCACCATGCCCTACAAGATTTTAGAGGTAGTAGATATTATCCTCCCACACCTCATTGTTATTCACAGGTGAGGAGGAGGAAAACCAGCTTTCCTACTTTTAAATTCCCAGTTGGTTTCTCAGTGAATTGATTTCTCTTCATTTTGTGTGAATGAAATAGTTATTGAACTAAACTAATGAACAACAGGAAGAAATACTTTCTCTGCATCTGCAGAGAAGACTACTGTTGTCCAAAAAAACTCAATTACTATTGAAGCAAACTCTAGCTCTGGTGTTTAACCATTACCTTCAGTAGCTCTGTGGTGTGGCTCCTCTTAAAAACTTTGGTAACTTACGCTCCAGCTAGATGTAACAACAAGAACTACTGAAAAACCCAGATGTGTAGTCCATGCTGATAAAAGAATCCAAAAATATGCTGTATCAGGATACATGACAGATTATGAGTGTGTTACATCACCACGCATCCAGCAAACGGGATTATCACCAGTGAGATCTGTAGCAGACAATGTGATTTGAGCAGTTCTACAAAACAACAGAAAGAGATGTATGTAAAACTGTAGAAGAGTATTAACATGCCAAAGAGTGGAGGTTTTCAACCTATTAGTCAGGATTCAGGTGGAAAAAGTCCTTGGAAACCCTGGTCAGTGTTGAGCATGATCTGAGCAAGGGGCTGGACCAAATGACCTCCTGGCTTACCCTCCAACCTGAGTGATCCTATGATTACATCAAGTCTGGGGCTTCATGTAAGGGAAAGTGTTTAGTGAAATCTCCTCCTTGTTTGCAAAACACAGATACCTCTGTAATGACTTCAGCTGATCACAAAATCTTAAACACTTCTGAAGTGTTTTCTCAATTTACTGAAGGACTTTTCCTATAGTCATTATAGGTTTAAGCTTCATGTGAGGACACTGGTGCACAGACACTGCAGCAATAGTACTTGGTCTTGTGCAAGTGTCTCCCTGCTGGTAAGACTTCAAACGTGTTACTCAACCTGGGGGCAAAAAATGGAGTCAGGGGACACAGACCAACTGAAGATTTCAACTCAAATTTGTATAATAGACGATCACTAAATAATATGTACTTGGTAGCAGCTGATTGCTGGTTTATATGTTCATATAGGAACAACAAAAAAAGCCCCTATCCGAATCGTGTCAACCATCTAAAACTGGAGATCATTCTGTGATTGCAAGGTCTGCAAAGACTAGGTAGGCTCAACTCACCCATTAGAATGAAGACAAGCTATGTGTGCATGTTTAGGCATGTAACTGTTCCTGACACTCAGAAAGAACAAAGATAAGTAGCTGGTTATTTCACTGCCATTTGCTGTCTAAACAGGTCAGGAAGTTCTCACAATACACACTTACATACCAGTACTGCCTTTTAAAGCTGCTGTTTGATTTTTCAAACGTAATCACAGATTGATCTCTCGCCTCTCTGGTGACTGTTCAAAATCTGTTTCTATCTCCATGAAAACAAGAGACACTGAAACCAATAGTTTTGTCTTTTACATGTAATTTTACAGTCCACCGTTACCCAGTCATATACAGAATTCTTACTCTCATCCTGTGCCCACCTTTCAGTTCATATTAAATTGATGCTATGCATTCTTTGGTGAGGTCCTCAGTATGGCATTTTTTCCCAGATCTTTCCAAGTCTTGGTGTCAGCAGCAAACTGACACCAATTCAGCTTTTAACCAAGATGCACAATGCTGATAAAAAATTGTCACTTAAGTATCTGTAAGGCAAGTTGCATGTGAAATGCAGCACTAATGTTTTGCAGGTGGTCTTTCAAATGGCTAATGGCATATTATTAAAGGGCTTATCAACTGGGAGAGTGTTTTTTTTCAGGACTTGAATTTCCATAGGTTGTCGATGGCATCTGTGTGCAATGTAGACACGACACTAAAAAACTACACTAGGATGATAATGTTTTATTTTCACTTTGTGGAGTCTTCTGTCAATTAAAATGTAAGGGGCAAGATATGGATGTAGTCACAGTTTTTTTCTCTGTTGCTGGTAAAGGCTGAAATCAAAGCTTCAGTTTGTCTCGGGATAATGGAGTCTTTCTGTTTAACACCTTAAAAACTGGCTAGCCTTAAAAGGATTCTACTACTCCTCACCATTGCTCCCTGAAACTAGAGAAAGAACTCTGAATCTTAATGCCTGTTCATGGTACCATAACCACATCTATTGTGGTCTGCAGAGATATATTCAGCTGGAAGAGAGAACAAGAACAAGGAGACTGTGGTAGAAGGGACTGTTGCTACCTCGCCCCTTACAATAAATCCTGCCTTACATATCCTACACATACTCCAGTTCACAAACAAGATTCAGCCATTCTGATTATATGTCCTGTTATTTTTCCTCCTTTGTCCAGCCCTGTAGTACATTCTGTGTGGGATCTCACAAGCATGAAATGTTCTTTGAGCTTTCTACTCCACTAATGTTGGTGGCTGCCAAACTTTAACTGCAGCAAAGTTTTTGAAAAATCTCACTTTTTCTAACCATATGTGGCATGAAATGAAGATGCAAAGCCTATATGAAGGACTTTCAGGTAAGTCACACTGAAGGTCCATAACCAAGTCTTACATGCACTTTCAGGTAAAATGAGGTAGCTGTTGTGTTGGTTTGTTTTTTTTTTGTCCTTGATGTTCAGACCATTGATAAAGTATGTGGATGATAGCTTCACATCACATGTTAAGATGAGAAATATTCTCTAGTGCAGTTAAACAATATTGTATTACTGGTTTATTTGAAGAAACTGTGAAGAAAAGTTACAGCTAGTAAGTAGTACAGCAAAGTCTATATAATCTTTTAACATTTATGGCTTAGGACTTCAAAAGAAATTGAAAAGCATATTCATATTCAATATAAAATTCATAGCACAAGGTATAAAGCACTGGAAAATCATATTTTATTATACCTCATGACATCATCCAGTGAAGCAACAATAGCTAATTTTTTTGTCACATTTTATGGATAAACTGAAGCCCAGAGAGTTTACTAACTCTCCTGTGATGACATGTTAAAGCTCAGGACATTCTGGAATGAGAAGTCAGTCAAAACTCCTGACTGAACAAGACTCACTAAGAAATCCTTTTGCCCTTGATAGAAGACAGTTGGCAGAAATTCTTCAAGATTTGAATACCTCCTTCCTTTATAGACATCTTTGAAAGGTCATACTTAAATATAGATGTACACACTTCTAAATAAACACCATTTGCATCTCCCTCTTGCTGATAAAGCTATGATAAGTCTATCAAGGAAAAAAATAATTTTCAGTTACAGACCCTGGCAACAAGTGGAAAATTTAAGAGAGTGTTCTCCATGCTTCAGTTTGTCTATTTACCAGATTAAACATGTATTTCTAATTGGCATGTGCTTCATGGAGGAAAGCCTTCATCCAGCCTTGGTCTAGTCTTCTATGCCTTGAACCTTCAATCTCATCTACAGCTACATACAAAGTGAAGAAAACATGCTAGAAATATTGAGTGATAATGATGTGTGTTCTTTTTACTAGGATGTAAATGGCAACACAGGGTGGAAGCTAAAGGCCTTAAAACTGGATGAAGAATGCACAGAGATTCAAGAACTAACGAAGCTAAATCCTTATTTGGAAGAGAGTAGAACAACGATAAAACTAGCATAATTTTCACAGTAAAATTGTGGGAAGCAAATTTGGACTATGATTAATCAAGAATACAAACACCTAAAATTCTTCTGCTGCCATGATTGTTTACTACTAATTAAGCAGATAATTTTTTCACACTCCATTTGCAACATCTTCTGTTTGAAGTGTTGTAAAGATGTTGTGTTTGTCCAACACAGAAAAAAGCACTTGTAAATATCCCTTTTTGATGGTTCTACACTTTGATCAATTCAGTTCCTTTTATGACTTCCAGAAAACTGGGTTTTAGAGGTTTATTCAACTTCCTGAGAACTGGCCATATGAAACATTTGATGACCACTAACTTTGACTCTTTATATTATTGTCCCCTGTCACAGTTGAGATGAGATAAAAATAAAGCTTTGGAAAAGTCAGATTAAGCATGAGTATCAATATTGCTTCCTTTTGTTGGTGTAGTTCTTTATAAAATACTTGGATGTACTCGGTGAACGGAAAAGGTCTGAAGCATGGCTCGTTCACAGACCTGCCAGAAAATGAAGACTTCTCTCTAAGGCTGTCTGAAATGGAAGTAGGTCTGATTGCTGTAAGCTTAAAGCTCAAATCAGATAAATCACTTAGGATGTAGATTTGAAAATGATAAAAATTTGGAAGTCGTTGTCATATGATTACAGATTAAAATGGCAGCTACTCTCAAAATTAGGTGTATCTGGAAGCTATCTACTACATTTAACCGGCATTCTGCGGAAGCAGATACACAACCTTATCTGAGTGTAAAGAGCAAAGGTAGTCTTCCAGTGCTGGGTCCAGTGCAGGATGCACTAAGCAGTAGCGCAGAGTATAACAGCTGACACCAAAACTGACTCTCTGGCTCCAGAAGTTTGTTGCTAGGGTTCACTCATGCCTTTTTGATATTCTTCTAACAGATGACTTTACATCTTCACACTTTCTTTTTAGACCAGTTTTCTTTAATTAAGTCAAAGACCTTTTTAGCCCACATTGCTGAAAGAAATACTAGGAAATTATTCAGAAAAGATCAATTTCATGCTCTGGGATGGGAATGTGAAAAATGTACTCATTATAAAACATACTTGGAAAACATTCTTGTGAGAAAAAGCATAAGCCATAAACCCTTACCCTCCCCACAGAAAAGTATTAATTAATAAGATGACTGGAAACAGTAAACATAAAACATAAATCTAAAAATATAAAACCCAGAAGAGTTTGTGAATTAACTTGACACATGTTCCACTTCACCACACCAGCACAGTACTTTTTGTTTTATCCCCTCTGTGTCCTCCATTCTTTTACATGTAATAGGGCTAGGGTTGGCACAGCTTTTTTCCCTGAAAGAGGGTAACGCTCTCCACAGGTATGAAAGCTGGACCTCCTCATGGCCTGCCCCGGCTCGGCGACTGCAGGCTGCGTTTACAAGCAGGGAGAAGAAGGCACACGGCCCGATCCCACTCTCCTGCACGAAGGTAGGCGCCCAGGAACCAAGTGTCAGGCTGCCGGCAGGCAGGACTTGGCTGCGAGGCCTCCCCGGTCTGCCCACAACAGCCCCCGCTCCCCGGGGAGGAAGAGGGTGAGCTGCACACGACTGCCCCTCCGCCGGGTCGCGCCTGCGGGCCACCCCTCGAGCACCGCTGCCAACCAGCAGCAGCAGCAGCAACAGAACAGGGCCCCGGCGCACAAACGCCAGTGGCACATAGGCTTGAGCTCTTACATAACCACAGGCTACAGAACAGGCTGATCAATGAGGGCGCGCACAAAATTCAGGACCAGGAAGGCTGCCAGAACGTGCTCCTCTCCAGAGCACACACAGCCACCTGAGGCCAGCTCTCGAGATGGACCCTTCAGGCAGAGGGGCTCAGCTCAGGAAAACAGGGCCTTGACCCACAAGGATCTGGGACTGGCGAAATACTGACAATACCTCTTTGCAAGCTCCTTCGCTGCAACTCACTGATCCTTTACAAATTCTCAAACAAATATTGGAGAAAAAATAGTCCAGCGCAGTGAAGCGATAATCCACGGACATGAAACGCATTCCTCATTTCTCTCCCCATTCAACTCCGCAGCTACATGAAGACAGTAGCACAGTAAACAAGCCTCCTCCTCCTCAACACACTTCAAGTCATTCTTCCCACACACAGCTGCCACTATCATGCATATTTCAAAGCCTCCATCTGGGCTTGACAACTGTACCTTCCTTTCTTCCAGCCAACAGAAATACACGTCCTACTCAAACAGGCATGGACAGTATCGCACTGTTTACTTCAGAAAAGAAGCTGTTCCACAAGTAGGTCATGTGGGTGGAAGACCCCATGCTAACCTACACGTTCACCGTGTAGGTTAAGAGCTACCGTACATTCATTTTTCCCTCTTTCCAGCTAGAAACTATCTCCAGGATTTGTGGTACTTGTCGAGACTGCTGAATGCCTGGTTCTTCTGGATAAACATCTACTGCTCACACAGGGATTAACTTCACAGTATATACCCAGCAGGTTCAATATTTCCCAGAAATTCTTCATTTATGCTGCATGTGCTACATAGTGCAGGTACATCTCATTCTGTCCAGAAATATGGCAATAATTCCCATGGCTGCTGCAGACTTTGAGGACACCCTGAACTCAGCATACACAGGAGCCAGATCTCCAGCCTGGGGCCTCCTCTTTTTCTCCTGAAGGTCAACTCTCCCTGAAGCAGCTCTCTCTCGATGCTCTCCCTGCTGCAGCAACCACCCACTCTCCACCCATGGCGGCAGCCTACGTTCTACCATTTAAATAGCTGTGTCTCTTCCGTTATCCCTCATCAGCAGCCTGGACTCAGCTCACCCTTCCTATACCATCAAATGCACCTTCCTACATCCACCACACAAACAAGCACCCTGCCTCCTCTCCACATCTCTTGCTCTGCAGCAGCTGGGTAGGCACGGGTTGAGGACAGCGGCTGCTGCAACACTGGGAAGGGCTGAGGCCAAGACAGGATAGGGCTTTTATCTTGGAGAGCAGAAGAAGGTGGGGCCAAAACAAGAGCCAGCGCAGAGCCAGGTTGCTCCTGCTCCACCAAGGGCTAACACATGCTTTCATTCACACCTAATGGCAATGTTCACACACTTCCCATCTCTTTGCGGACAGCAGCAGCAGCAGTTGAGTCACCAGGTGAGACGGGGCAACCTGGAGGTGATGTTTGATTATCTGGACAGTGCTGAATAGCCAGTCTCAACTCCAGTCCAACCCCACCCTGCAAAAAACCCCAAAGGCTGAATAGGAGTAATCTATGGGCAGCTTCTGTCCCACAAATCACCTCCTGGACCCTCCTGAGATTAATGATGTTTTAACATATAGATTACACAACTAAGATAATTCCTTAAGGATTTTAATGACTGTATGTCCAGCCAAGTACAGTGTTTTGCATGCTGGGCTTGCATTTGGTTTAAATCATGCCTCTCTGCAGAGAGATCTTGTGAGGCCTGGTCAGCTAGTATTTCCTAAGTGCTTTGAAATCTCGTAATAAAAGGTGCAATGGCACTACAATGCAATTTTACTCTTAGATACTTGCTACCAGAATTTATTAATTTTGTCCTAAAGAGAAATCAGAAGATGTCCATCTACACGTGCATTGCTTCTTTCCTGGAGGATGGAGAATGAAGGACATGGTACAAAAATAAGTATGCATAAAGAGAATGGTCAAGATTGGCTATTTGGAATAGGCACTCTTCAGCTGTTTATAGTATTTACCTATGCCACCTATGCCTTCTTTTGGGAAGACCACCAAGGAGGAAAACCGCAAAGCAAACTCCAGTGGAAAGACACCTTCCGCCCAGAGCACTCGTTCATTTTAGGTCATATGGAAAGAGATGTGGCCTAGATCTTCTGCCACTCTGCACCCACTACCCGTCTTCCCACTTCAACAGCATTTCCAATAAACTGAGATATGGCCTTAATCTTCCTTAAACTGATCATACAGGTTTCAAATTTTTTCTTTTTTGTATTTGTCATAGTGCTTTGGAGGTCACCCACGCATTTTATGCAGACTGCTGGTACACTTAATCATTTCAGTGGCTTCCTGCAGTAAATCAGGAGACATTATATTAATAAAAGATGGGGCTGTTCCAGGTCTGATTCGTAATGCTGAATACCCATCTACCTGGCTTAAAAAGAGTCCTTTAAAAAGGTCAGTTTACTCTATGGAATTCTGAGTATCAAGAGTATGTCTTCTCTCACACAAGATATATACACTTGAGGCCAGCACCTTGAAAGGTACAGAAGACACTGGAGTGATTCAGAACAAGGGCTCATGGCTGTCTGCACCCCAGCCTAGCCAAGGAGACCTCCTCTGAAAATACACCACTGTAATACACGCACGCCACACAAATACACATCTCATATAACAGGTTTACCTCCATCACTGCACTTTGGCAAACACTGTTTAGTCACATTCATTGAGCACAAGACACAAGATAGGCAAAATACCAGGTCTAAGAGAGAAAGATTGGGCAAAAGTAGACTTTGCTTGTACATTATTATTATTATTATTATTATTATTATTATTATTATTATTATTTGGAGGTTACTTCTTCAAAATACTTATTAATCCCTGCAATCAGGATGTACCTACTTCAAAAAGAAAACACATACACACAAAAAGACATTGAACAGCTGTTTTCTGGATTTGACTTATCACATCCCCTCCTGACTTCAACTTTTATATTTCAAATCCAAGTTTGTTTCACTGTCTCACACAGCATAGGACATTCCTATGAAATAATGGTAA
Source organism: Phaethon lepturus (assembly GCF_000687285.1). Taxonomy (NCBI): domain Eukaryota; kingdom Metazoa; phylum Chordata; class Aves; order Phaethontiformes; family Phaethontidae; genus Phaethon; species Phaethon lepturus. The sequence continues at coordinate 156,015 of NW_010562858.1, forward strand.
CCTTTATGAATAAGTTGCAACATTCAGGATTATGTTGCTCTCGTGACATTGGTCTTGCCCTTGCTAAAGGAAAATAAAACAAGTTTTCAATGAATACAGCTGGCAAAATATTTCTGAATAAGACTTTCTCACTGCAAAGGCCGATTCCTTTGTAATGCAGTTTGTCCAAGTAGCTTAACAAAGACAATCAAGTGTTTTGTTTTCACTTGGTGAGTCCAACTACACTGAAACCATGAATTTGGAATACTTTTTCTAAACCTCCACTCCCTCCCCCCAAGAAATTGTGAAATTGACTTTTTCTTCCCATCTGGAACAAATTCATAATTTCTAAATTTACAATCATATCAGAAGAGACATTTAAAAAAAAAACAACCTTCAATATTTGAGAGTCTTATCTTGCAAGGTGCTGAAAACTCTTATATTTCTAACTCGCATGTAGTACAGTGTGGATGATGAGTACCACCCAGAACTGGAAGCCTGGCCTCAGTTCCTGTGCAAACTAAGCACAACGAATGTGGGTAACACAGAGAGAATACCTTCCCATTTGCTGCCAGAAGTAATACCCAAATAATTCTGTAGATCAAGACCCTTGCAAGATCCACAGACCTTTTGTGACATTTTATCACGAGGCGGTTGTCAGCACTGGTTACAACCACATGCCACACAGATTGAACCCCGTGCTAGGGCCAGACTCCCTGCAAAAAGTGGCATCAAGACCAAAGTGCTCCCGTCAAAACTCCGCACCCAGCCTGCAGCCCACCGCTGTGCTGGGCGCAGGAAGGCTAATCAGGCAGGCTACAGACCCTAGGTGGGTCGTATGTTGAGCACTTCTTGTTCCAGCCATCACTTGACTATTTGTCAGACATATCTTAAAAGACATTATTGAATCTAAACCATCTAGTCCAGTCAGAATTTTATTTGTATTGACTTACATTTTAGTGACCCGATTTTACACTTTGATTTTTATACGAGCCCACCGGGCCGGTGTTCAGCCTTGCTACTGGTTGGACATGGGGGCACAGAGCCATGGTAGGCTCGTCTCTATCAGGCTACCGTATTTGGCAACCCCTAACAAGAATAAATATGCTTCCATGTAGATTTGCGTAGAAAGTTACCAGTGTGAAATGCAGATTTCTCTCTTCCCCTCCTTCTAAATTGCAACAGGTGTGTCTGCATGCACTCCCAATCCACTCACACAAACACGGAATAAGTACTTGTATGTGTTCACATGAAAAAAAGTAAAGCTTCTTCTATTAACCACAGTAATAGCTGACAAGCTAAGCAATGTTTAAAAAAAATTTTGTTTATGTCACTGAATACAGCAGATTTCAAACCTCACAATGACTATTATAAGTTTTCTTATTAGGAAATATACAATCCAATTTAAATTATTTCAGCAGCTCATGTAAAATATATAAATTAAAAGAAGAAAAGATGAAAAATATCTGAATACTGACTGCTAAATCCACACATTATCTTGATTTTTCAACTTAAACATCAATTTCTATCAAGGACCTGTTTCTGAACTGGAACATTAATCATGAAAAATTGAATGGCAGACTACCAAAAAGTTACAAGATTTTAACACCATAATAAACATTAGGATCTTGATCCATTATGCTTAACACTTATGGGAGTTTCTTCCTGTAACCAGGATGCTTAAAAACTTCTTCAAAAAGAGAAGGCAAAGCTAAGTCTTGTCAACAACATCATGTCAAAAGTGGTTTCTTTAAAGCTATCACCACACCAAAATCAAGCTTTTCTGATGGAAGATGACTGATTCTTCATTGTTTTGGGTCTACATCAGGTACTTTAAAAAGACAAGAGAATGCCACTGAGTAGGTCAGGTGTTGGGGAAGGACAAGGGTGAGGATGCAGAAGACAACACAAGACAGCAAATGCACTAGGAGAAAAGACAGGATGTGTGAATGGTGGGAAAAGAGTGTAAGGAATATTGTGGGGATAAGAAAAGGAGCATTAGACAGGAAAACAGGTTTTTGGAAGAGGACTGGGTGTGCAAATGAAACTGGGATACAGAGCTGAAAGATCAAGGAGACTGTGCTAGGCAAGAAGAGATTAGAAGGAATGGGGAAAGGGATGTTGCACAGCTGGGTTCCTATACGGAAAAAAGGGCAGAAAATATAGCGATAGGTAATAGCAACCTATAACTGAGGAGCCTGACTGGGTGATAAGGGGCATGAATGCCTGAGGGCAAATGGGAGCCAGCAGTGGATGAACAGAATCATTCCTTGCCCACCCTCAAAAACATTCATGTTTTGCTTCTATGTTGTAGGTTGAATTTTAAAGTCCGGAAGTTCAGATCCCACTGGCTCAAATCTCCAAAGTAACAAAGATCCCTCCACCCTTTTCTAAAACACATCCCCATAAAATAGATCTCATAATTTTAACCCAGCCTTACAATTAATGGGGAACAAACCAGCTTTGAATTAATTTGGCAGCATCATTTTAGTAGTTTCTGCCCCAAACCATGACAAAAAGAAAATAAAATGTAGCCTCAAATGCCATATGACTTAAGAGCATAAAATATAATCTCTGGAAATTCAGAGGTGTTTAGCTTCTGAATTTATACTGGCATTGAGTCAAGGAGATTAGAATACTAATATTCTATAATCATATGTTAGAATTAGAAATGACCATTAGCTTCTTAATAAATACAGGAATATTCCTTTCTAGCCACTGTAGGTCATGAGACAGCTGACCTGAAAGCTGTCTGCTCTCTCTTGTTAGCTAGGGTTCTTTGACACTCAAAAACTTAACAGCATCTGGTACCTCAAACCACTGTAATCTTCTATCCATGGCTCATTAACTGGTCACCCAAACTGACTTCAGTAGTAGCAGGCCAGTTTACTCTTAGATGTGCACAGAATATGGAGAGACTATATAACAGAGTAGCTTTTATAAAGTTTGATTTTTTCAAATTATGTGCAGCATAAGTAAACAACTATTATGTCAAACACGTACACAAAGATGCATCCATCTCCAAACCCTCCAAATCCCTTTCAGCCTCCACAGTAAAGGTTTCCTTCGTGACTGACGCATTCTTAGGACTCACTTCCTGGGACCTACAGGAATGCAGATAATTGTGTCTAATGCACATGCAAACTCACAGTTCTTGGAACGCAGCTATAACAAGTAAACTCAGGTCAAGAAAGCTTTCACAGCATGGCGGCCAGTCACAAGTGGTGTTCACCTGGACTCAGTTCTGGGGTCGGTCTTGTTCA
>NW_010562859.1:0-11343 GCF_000687285.1 Phaethon lepturus
TGATTCTGTGATTCTGTGATCTTCCTCTTCAGCCACAGGCCTTCTGGTGTTTTGGTGCTGGCTCACATCTTCAATGCAATAGGGAATTGGTTTCATGAGGGTTAAAGAAGAATAAGCACAAGTGAGAAGCTGCACATTAAGAAATGAAAGGATGACAGGATATTTTAAAACTTGATTTTTTAATATATGAGGAGTCATATAAATACCTTTCCTATGACCCAAGGCGGAATTATCTTGAGTGGATGGCAGACTGCACTTGTAACGCAAGGAGAGATGTTGCACACTGATAAGGAACTGGTACTTGTAGCAGACATGAGCAACTGCGTCTAAGAGAGAGACAGAGCAAAGCTATGTACCTCAGCACCATCTAAGCATCACAGCCTCATGCAGAAAAGCAAAACACCAACTGAGAAAGTGGAAAGCTGGTGCAAGGAATGAATGACCATCTAATGCACATGAGGATCCTCAATTAGGTGTTCAGGATTTCCTGTGACAAAGAAACACTGTAGCAGAAGATGTGTTGAATTTCTTTTCTTCCATCTATTCATCCTTTAAGATAACACACTTAGATGATGCAACATGAAGACTAGTAATCTGTCATGGCATGCCCAAAGCATTTGCTGTTCAGGTCTGAAACCATTAGAAAATAGATAATTTAGTGCCAAACTACCCAAGGAAAAGAAGGCAAAACCAAGACAATAGATTGCGCTTTAGTAAACAGTTTATGCTGCCTGGTTCCTCAGTATTAACACTAATGAAATAACACACTTATCAGACATCAAATACCATATTTAAGATATACGAACTCAAAGTAACATAGTGAAGTCAAGTGATGACAGATATCAGCTCTTGCTATGCAGAATTTTGGTTTTCACAAACCTTTTTAATCCGTTTACCACACTAAAATCAGAAAGAGTCCTGAACTCTTCCAGCATATTACAAATAAAATATCTGTCAGAGGCATCATTCTGTAGGTGTATTGCTCAGGAGTCCAACAGCTGATGAACCTGCATGCTCTTGTGCAACTTTGGTGATCCTTTGGTATTTTGCTATATTATGGAATAATTATCTCTCTTTGGAACATTTTGCTATCATTACTATTATGATCAAGAATGTTATTACTTTCTTCCTCCCCATACTAACATGGTCCATTCTTATCACAGTCTGTTAAGCATCTTGTCCAAGGTCATATAAGATAAACATGATAAGTTTGGGAAAAACCCAGGATTTCTTAGATCTCAGTCTACGTTCTTAGAGGCAAGACTGTCATTCATTGTCATTCATTGTCTTGCATAATTTATGCACTAACGAACCATTTGTGATATAAAATACAAATCTAAATGAAAGAAAAAAGATCAGTGAAAACCAAAATTTGAAGTAGACAGCTTAGCCCTCAGCCCTTATGGTGAGAAGGACAGATGAGTCTTTTTAGAGCTAAGGTTTCCTTTGGCAATATAAGGCTTGTTAAAAAACATAATGAGGCCATACTAATGGCAGATACTATAGAAAATGTCCTTCCTCTGTAAATATCCAATTGCACCCAAAGAGACTGGATTTATGTAAATAACATGTAGCAGCACTTTCTAATGATCCTATTGAAGCTGTGCTTTTGTGCAGAAATAAATTAAAGTTCTTGAAGAAAACTAGAGGACAAAGGCTGCAAGAAAACCAGATGGTGGTGGCTTAGGGGATAGACTGGGAACACCAGAGATAGCAGAGCTAAAATCCTCATCCCTGCATCCGTACTCCTTTTCAGTAATTCTATTGTGTGAAGTAGATGTGCAGATTATTAAATCTGGTGCCGCAACTACAAACTTAATTTAATCTCTTGTTTTCCAGTGTTTTTTAATTAAAATAAATATTGTGTAGCTTATTGTGGAAGTTCTAGAATTATCTGTTATGCCCCTGAATACTGTGTGTTTGTTTGTTTTTTAATCCGTGAAATAAAAGATAAACCAGAAGCTGGTTTATGTAACTGCATCTCAAGAGACTTTTAAGCAGAACATTACACAGAAAATATTGCCAATACTCAAATTATGTCACCATCCAAATATCTTCTTGATTGGAATTTATTAAGAGTGTTATTGGATGAGTGGCTTACCTTTGGATGATTTAGTAACTAAAAACCTGAAGGTGTAGAATATTTAAAAAATGCAGCAGCTGTATCTGAATATCAGGTTATCCTGATCATACAAAGACAAAAAATAAAATTAAAAAAAATGTTTAATTTGAGATAACTTGTTTGAACTATATTAACCCACCACATCATATACTGTCTTCCTCATCCCACTCACAAATGTCTCAGCATTTTATTTAACATCTAACCTTTTCCCATATCATTCTATTAAATGTCAAAATTAAATATTACATCCTTTGGGAGCTAAAATGTACCACCCTAATATTTTTTCTTATTGTCCTGGCTTCAGGACACATTTCAATTAATAAATGAAACATATAACAGCATTTTTTAGCACTCCCTATAGTTTTATCCTTTTGCTTACAAGGGTTAATCATACAAAAGGTCCTGAGTTTTCTATAGGACTATGATGCCTAAGGACCTAAGATCAGGCTATAGTACTTAACTTTTTAACCTGCTTTTGATGAGCTTGTAATTAAAGAAATGTATTTCTTTTATTCTCCTGCATTCTTCCCTCATTATGAATGGATAGTTCTGAATTTGACATGTAATATCTTAAGGGTTTAGATAAGCAGTCCATTTGTGCAGTAACCTGTTCCAGACAGGGGTCAGCAAGTTATACTCCCTATAATGAAGAGTTTGGAATAACCTACCATAAGGGAAATTACTTTCAAACCCCAGGCAGTTAATGTTAGTGTTATGCCCTGAGGCATGAAAGTTTAAATCCCTTACTTATCTTACATCCTTTCTAATGTAACTGAATGTTCTCATTATTTATACAAATGTTTAATGCTCACTTCAACAGCAACATCTGAAAAGTATCAGTTTGTAAATAGCAAACGGCTGAATAACTCTGAAATTTTTAGCTTTAACTTCTGTTTTCTTGTGCTATCCACTATGTTAAATTGGGAGCAATTATTTCTTTGCTGCTTCTGACTGTGGGACACTTGGCCCACAGTTATCTGTCTGAAAAATCTGGTAAATGGAAATGTTTTTCTTTCAGTTCTCTTACTCTAAGGAGGAAAAAACCTTACCCTCATAAAACATTGTGAGAAGTACCTATTAAGACTGTTATCAATGTTAATGATTATTATGATGTTTTAAACTTTATGAGTGTCACTGCTAAAGATCGCAAAAATTCAAGTGGCAGATTGCTATATGTCTGCAAAGTAAATGGCTATGGTCAACATACACGAAGCCGTAATGTTTAGGGTGCTTGGGCCCTGAAATAGATTCCGCCACCTATGGCACGCAGATTCCCTGAAAGCTGCACAGAAAGGCTCGTGCTCTGGAGTGCCAGACTCAAAAAAGGGGCAGGCTGAGAAGGGCGATAGATAATCGTTGTGCTTAAGCCGACGGAGATCAAAATGAAAGCAGACCTGCAGCCTTCTTTGGGGCTACAACAGTTCCAGGAAGGGCTGCTTCCTGGAATCCATCACCTGGGACCGTACCCTGGTCCCGGGGGTGTGTTTCATTTGAAAACACATCTTGAGAGAAAGGTGCTCAGAATATCTTCTATATGATAGCTAAATGGCAAGCATATTCACCTATAAAATAGCAACATTCAGACTCAAAGCTTTCCTCAGCCTGATGAGCTGACACCAACTGGATAACCTTCTACAAAGAAATGACTGATTTGGTAGATGAGAGGAGAGCAGTGGATGTTGTACATAGAAATAATATCAGGGAAATACATAAAATTGTGAGGAACAAAGTGCTAGAGGAAAGCTGAAATATCTTTTGCTACAGAGCTCTCAACTACAGAATCTTTTAACTTATGACCAAGATAATATAAAAGCCTTTTAAAAGGATATCCAAAATGGGAAATAAATTTCGTAAATGCCTGGCAGAATATATAACAGCATTACCTAATGCCTAGTACTGAGGTCATCTGATTCTTAAGGCTTTATTTTCAGTGAAAAGAAGATTGTTAAGTCTCCAAAGGGAAAGAACTATTATGTCTAAAAATAGAAGCAAGGTGAAGCTTGAAATAGAGAAGCTCACAAGTACTGACAAAAATTATGATTAAGATGGAAACTTTCACTTTTAGGCTTTACACAAAACGCCTTGGACTTTGTTTCAGCAATTATCAAGATGTCTTTTTTCTCCTGCCAGAGGTCTAGAATGACAGAAGGTAAATGGAAAAGTCATACCATGATCTTTCAAGTACTTCTTAATGAAACCATGTGTATTATCTTCTCACACTGTTACAACAATAATAAAAAGATGTCTTCTGTGCCTGAAGTTCGGAGAACAGCTGGGATAAAATTAATTTCTCATCTCTTATTCTTTCCTTTGTTTTCTTTTAATCATCCATATCAGGTGTTAGCTGACACAAAGTGTTGAGTAAACAGCAGACTAACACTCTCTGACAGCGAAAATGCCTGTTTTCTCTCCTGAAAGATAACAATAATTGTCCATTGGAAATGGTTCTGCCCTACAAGCAAGGAAAGACCTCAGTGGATACAGTAGGATCCAGAATCTAAAAGGACATTGTAGGGCTACTTCATGAAGAAAGAATACCAAATCCTCTGTAGAACTTCTAAGCTCAGAATCACCAAACATCAGCCATTTAACTGAGGCTGTACTCATACTCAGGGCTCTGCTTCATAGATTTTTAAAGAGAGGTCCCTTCATAGCATGCCACAGGACTTAGTGTGGGTTGAGTCATGCTCTGAAGGTGCTAGTCTCTTTTCAGTTACTCTAAAAGAACCTTTGGTTGCCTCAGTTAAGTTCCATGAACCTGAGCCTTGATATTTTTATAGTATTTAGTACTTTGAACAGCAGGTTGCAATCAAAAAACTTAGATAAGTCAAAATCAAGGCCAAATTGTCTCCTAGTTCTGCTTGAATTTTATTACACAGATTGATATTGAACTTCCCTTTGATCCCAGAAAATTATGTAACCGCAGGTTTCCCCAAGTGCTGATTTCTTTCTTGATAGATGGTTCACAGTTGGAAACAATGACTTTAAGATTTTAAAAAAGAATTTCCACCAAACCTAATGTCTCTTTTTTTCACAGAAATGTTGAAAAGAAGATTCAGACATTTTTCTTTAACTGACATATACCAGCCAGATTATACAGAATTCTCTTGATTACATCACATTTTACACAAGGAAAACATGTGAATAACAACACTCCGCAGGTGAGTTAAAAGTTCTCAGTCCAGGCCACATGTACTTTATGTTATCTCTTTTGTGGATTACGGTTAGCTTTTCATTAAGAGATCCCATTCATGTTGCCTGCTTTTGAAATTAGTAGGAGTTTTATGTGAGTAAATGGAACAGTATGTATTTTTCTTTCTTAAATGTTCACAGAAAAGAATTCAAAATATTTTTTCTAGATCTTAGTTACTAAACCCAAAATTAATTATATAAGTGAAATCTTTTTTAATCTGTGCTAAACACAGTAGTACCTAGGAAGATCAACAAAAATAAGATTTCTGTTCTCTTTCTACCGTTGGTTAAACTTATTTGTATCACCATATGGTACAATTCTAAATCTGACAAATATAAATCCTCAATAACTACATGCCAAGTGTGAAAGGGTCTGTTATTCAGGGGTTGATTTTTTAATGCTTTTTGAAAATCATGTTTTTCTCCTTTTAAGGCATCTGAAATGAACTGTTTGCATTGCCAAATCACTAGCCACCACTGAAAATCACTGCAAGGTTGTGATACTAAGTTTGAACATATTTGCTCTTTTGCTAACTGGATAAAAAAAGAAAATTACTTCCTCTACCTTTTCTCTATAATAAGCTGTATTTGAAACAGACCGTTCTCAGGGGTAGGCAGATTGAAATTTTTAAAAGACACTGAAAACTTCTGATGGGATTTTCTAAAAATGCTTACATGCACAAGTAAATGCATTACCTTGATTGAAAGGTAATGGAACTTTTTTCACTAAACCGTTTTAGGGTAAATCCAAAGAGCGATTTGGGCATCTAGCAGTCAGCACAAGTTCTTTAACCTATGATTTAGGCACAGTGAGTCTAACCTCTGCATATTTGTTTCTCTTTCTCCCTCTCTTGTTTTCTCACACACACACACACACACATTACTTAATCCTGTAGGTATCTAAGGTAAGAAAAGCTACATTCACAAAAGGTTTCAGGTGCTACACTACTTCTTTAGTAATTAACATCTTCAGTTTGAACACCCAGGCTCCCTATACAACAAATAAGGGAAAAACAATTGGCTATGGAAGAATGAGACTTCTGAAGTGCGCTGAACAAGGAATTGTCCAAATTGTCCAGAGGCAGCAAAGTTAGTCTCTAGGACTGCATCAATCCTAGTAAATTAAAAGTGCCTAGGAAGAGTCTCAGGCATAGTTTTGTCTCAGGAAAATTAGTACTCATTCAAGAAACACCTAGAGTTCAGCAGTTTACACAGGCCTGTGATCATTCTTATAGACACTTGGAATGCAGTGACCTTATTTTGGAGAATAATAACTTATTTAATAGTGTGAGTGTGAGTGTAGGCCATCAAAGGCAGAGAATGAATGGTCCTAGACACACTTCGTTTACCTATATGGATATAACTTAAGGCAGTTGGTAGCCACTGCTCTTCTGGGATGTAGACACCTCTCTGTTCTTTGTACTGTCTGCTGGAATCAGTTGCTAAACACAGCTGTTTTCCATGCTTCCTACTCATACTACAATTTTCCTTTGTTAGACTCTTTGTCTAGTTTGCATAAAAGCCAGTATCTACTCCACCAGAAAGATTTTGCATTTCAGCAGAAACTTTGTTCATGGCTTTCAATAGGGCTCTTGATCTTGATGATCTGAGCATTTGATCCTGTATTTGTACCACTTTTTTTGTCCTTGCCTTGTCTTGCACCTCTGAGATGTTATTGAATAAAAGTATCTTTTCTTTTTTTTTTCCCCCCAGAGCATTTTCTTAATCTCTGCACTTTTACAAATCAATATGGAATATTTTCCCACGAGTATTTCCTCAGACATTCAATGACATTGTCCCTACTTCTCCTTCATGACTTCCTTTCAAAAAGTCCTTCCTCATGTTTACCTCGACAAAGTCATTTCTACTCTCTGATCTATGTGTTTGTAGGTTTTGGTGACCTGCTCTGAGAATCTTACTCTCCCTCCTTTAGTGCTTTTTTTTTTTTTCTCTTTGCTATTCCTTGGGGAAAAAACCCAAACAAACCAAACAAAAAAACCCCCCAAACCAACCAATAAACACGCCCCCCTAACCCCCCCAAAAACCCCACTCAAACCACAGTTCTACCTTCAAAGTATCTGCAGAGAGGAGGAATGCAAGCATTTTTAATAAAAAGCAGCCTCTGTCCACTGCTACCCGAGGTCCTCTGAGTTCCACTGCCCATTCCCATGAACAGTGAGTGTCTCTACATTTTCTCACATCAACAGTGTCAGCCCTGAAGTAAAAGTTGTAATGGCTTGGAAGCTGTCCTGTTTTCGGCTGAGATGATAGAGTTAATTTTCTTCCTAGTAGCTGGCATAGTGCTGTGTTTTGGATTTAGGATAAGAATAATGTTGATAACACACTGATGTTTTAGTTGTTGCTAAGCAGTGCTTACACTAACTCAAGGACTTCTCAGCTTCTAATACTGCCCTGCCAGCAAGAAGGCTGGGGGTGCACAAGACGCTGGGAGGGGACACAGCCAGGACAGCTGACCCAAACTGACCCAAAGGGATAGTCCATACCATCTAACATCATGCTGAACAATAAAACTGGGGGACTTAGCCATGGGGTGGGGGCCACTACTCAGGGAATGGCAGGGCATTGGTTAGTGGGTGGTGAGCAATTGCATTGTGCATCACTTGTTTTGTATATTCTTTTACCATTATTACTATTATTTTTCCTTCCTTTTCTGTCCTATTAAATTGTTTTTATCTCAACCCACAAGTTTTGCCTTTTTTCCAATTCTCTCCCCCAACCCACTGAGGGGGAATGAGTGAATGGCTGTGTGGTGTGTAGCTGCCTGCTGGGTTAAACAACAACAGAAGCCTTCGTAGTGTTGCTTTAAAAAAATCAGTAAATACATTGGAGAAAGATATGCTATTTATCACATCATGCACTCATACAAGGTAGAGATGGAAGAGAGCCTTGGCCAAGGGAGCAATTCTTCATTTTTCCAGTGGATGCTGGTGAATTTTTTCCAGTGGATGTTGCCTGTTTGTCCCAGAGATTGGTGAATTGCCTGTGCCTGAGTAACAGATCAGGGTCCTTCTTTCCCCCCCAGTGCTATGTGGTGGAGGGCTTGCCATAGGTTTTGGGGCATCTTGCTGAAGTAAATGCAATATGAAACACGTCAGTGTCTTGGAATTCCAAATTTTTTATAGGATATTTTTTAAATCTTATCATGTGCTGCCTAGTTGATGTCTGAAACATAAACATATCCTTTCAGAATGGAAATATAAAAATATATATAATTTAAATTAGCATATAGATTCAAACTCTTTAATTATAGGCTGTAAAGTATAAAATTATAGATAATTAATTAAGAAAGCACACGTTCAGCACTGATGCCGCTCCAGCTCTTTAAACATCAGCCAATTAAAGAAATAGAAGAAACTGCACTGATGAGCAGAGTTTATTTACAATAATCTACCCTTAAGCCTACGAACGGGTTCAAATACACATTTTACTCATTTCTATCTGCATTGACGAAAGGTGTCTATCTGAATAAAATTAATTAGTTACCAAGGAAAAATCTATATTCTTATGTTGCAATCAAAATTGATGGGCCTCATCGAAAGTTTAGCATATTACCAGAGCTGCCAATGCTTGAACAGGAATAGGATAATTCCCTTAATTAATGCAGATAGTTAGTATTCTATTTAGAGAGAAAAAGCTGCAATGATAGAAAGGAGAATCTTTCTTTCCCTGACATAAGGAAAATATATATATTTATGACAAGTAACAGACATGTCTTTTGACCTATTTTCAGTATTTAGTTTTAGAAGATTCCAGTGTTACAGAATAGTTAGTAATTCTGTTATGCATATTCAAGAAATCATAATTTCATAGCCACAAGATATAAACAGGTAAGAATTCATGCTTTTTCTGAATTTCATTTGGAAACTCCTATGTCTATGTCCCCCAGGGATATACACAATAGAAAATTCATATATTTAGCTCATGTTTAACATTATCAGAAAGTAATGAGTCTATAAATGCTACTTGCTAGTTATTTACTGAACATGATGACTGCCTTGTCCTGTTATGGTCAAATGTTTAGGGGCAGGATAAGTGCAGTATTGGAAGCAAGGGCTGGTGAATAGTGCACCTTCTCTGACGGAAATATCTTGAAAATATAGCAACCTTTTAAACTTCCTGGAATCATGAGTGGAGCCATGACTGCTTGCAAAAAACCATAAATAAATAAAATCCTCACTGCTTCTGCTGGAAGCCTGTTCATGGCCCAAAGGGGGTGAGTGACTGCCCGGCCACCCATAACCTCTGAGGGCCTGTGCCCCTGGCTTCACCCAACAGAAGCCCCTCGCCCAGCCCCAGAAAGGGCAACATATGATGCACTTGGAGGGTTGATATACTCAGAAAGTTTATTTTACTTGCTGGCAAAAATAACACGTCAGAATAACAATAATAATAACAAAAATAATAACACATCAAAAATACACCTCCTGGAGTAGCTGAAGGCCGTGTGTAGAAAGGGAGTTTTTTCAGTGCCTCATCCCTTGCCTTGGCTTACCACTGTCTCTTCATTACCCACATACAGCTTCTCATTTTGTCTTTTCCATTTACCACAACTCTTCTGTAATAAAGAGTTTACCAGTCTGTAAGCTCTGGCAGAAATTAGCTATATCTAGCGTGTAAAATAGAGGCAAAGTGTTAAAATTTTATGATTTTTGCATGTGTACCTTCAAACTATTCCTTTTTTGTATTAAACAGTGATTTTGGAAATGATGTGTTGGCTACCATCTTCACTAACAAATCTGTGTGCTCACGGGGGTTCACGGGACACGAAGACTAAAATCAGTGCTAAATCTTGATTTGAACTTTGCCTTGGCACTTTGTGAATGACAGCACAAATCACATAGTTATCTTAGTACCACCTTGTTTGAATACACATTTACATTCGCAAAAAAACCCTGACAATCTGCATTACGTATGATTTTACATCTGGATATTGCAGCCTTGGTAGCAAGAGAGTCCCTATTTTAATGCAATAACAACTGAAAGAGTTGTGAGATCGAGTGGATAGTAGTATTTCCTATTGCCCTGATCTCATCATTCCAGCTGAGGAGATAGCCAGCGCAAACCAGTTAAACAAATAAGGTTATCCCAGTCTACTCGTGTAGTAACTGATACGTGGTTTGAACTGTAGCTTTGCCATTATAATGAAATCTTTATAGTATATTTTGAAAAATACAAGCCATTTTCCAAACTCAAATCTAAACCTTTTAAGTCTATTGACATATTATTTTATTGTTTCTATATAGGTGATCAGTGAAATGGAAACTGTGTAATACAATTTTAATATAAGAAAAGTTAGTCTTCTATACACTCATCTCTAACTTCAAGAAATATTTATCCTGATACTTCTCAAATCTTTCACCCTAAAGCAACTGTGTTGTCTGCTGTCATTTTTTACATTTTCCACATCACAGTGTTGAAAGAAAAGACTTAACAAATAGTCGCTGGAAACCCAAGCAGAGTTCGCGTAATCAATTATGTAAACATACTGACAGTCACATAGCTCAAAAGTCTAACATAACAAGATTCATATATAAAAAGTTCCCTTGCTCAGGATGATATTGGAATATTACCTGTCAAAATGCATTTGAAATATGAATTTTCTGAAACAACTATAGACACATATTTCTTATGAAATGTTTATTTTCTTTTTAATTTGTTCTGGTTTATTACTTAATTTGAGTCAGATTTTCAAATCCTTAATGAATTTGAGCAATTAAATTTTGCCCAAGGATTTGTGCTGGAATATATAGAACTACTCTAATTTGTAGATATAGAACCCCTAATCTGTATGTGTATCATTTAGATAAGAAAATGATGGAGGTCATTTAACAAATAGTATTTCTTTCTGTCCAGTGAATCCTACATTACTTTTTAATCACATAATCAATACAAGTAGACACACAATTCTAACAAATAAATGTAATCATATAGATATACTTGAAGTTTATTCTTCTACAAAACATTGCACTGTTTTATTCCAATTAGTCAGTTTTGGGCCCCTCATTACA
>NW_010562860.1:0-3825 GCF_000687285.1 Phaethon lepturus
TATCTATCTCTCGGGTTTGGGTGCCACATCCCATCTGGACCTCAGACGGTGTCTGTGACCATAGGGAAGCAGGCAGTGCTGTGGGGGTTACGGGCACTTACCGCTTTGACAGGGCTCCCCGTGGGGCAGCTCTGAAATCCACAACGGCAATTTGTGAAGGAGAAGAAAATATTTAAAAGAGGGGATTTATACAATTTTAAGGCAGCTCGCCTTCCTTCTGCCCAGTGTTGGTGCCTCCGCAGTGCCCAGTGCCAGCTCTGCAGGCGCCCGGAGCACGCGGGAGCAGAGCGGTGACATCGGTGATGTCATGCGTGGACGCGACGTGCCACCGCAGCCGCGCGCGGGCTCGGCTCAGCTCCCTCTGCCCAGCCCGGCTGGCTGCAGGTGGTTTTCACCGCACAGCAGCACGAGAAAGCGCGTCTTGGGACTTGAGCCGGTCGGTGCATGGCGGGTGTTATTTAGGATGGGGAGGTGCGGAGCGGGTGACATAGCTTTATCATGCCTCGTAAAAATAAAGTCAGGAGGGATAAAAACAACACTTCCATTTGAAAAGATGGAGGACTAAGCTATATAAAAGATATGAATTTTTCCTCCAGGGCAGACTACTAAATAGGCTCTTCTTGTTCGCTGAGGTTCGGTAATGCAAGTTGACAGGATATTAAGGTTATTTCAGGTTCTTCTGTCTCCCAGGGTCACAAGCCTTCTGCTATGCATGTTAATCCATCTTAGCATTCCTCCGAGTAGCTGCATAAGTAGGGCAATCAGTTTAGTGTGTGCTCTTTCCATTCACAGCCTAGTTGGGAGGAGAAACCTACTAATTAACAGAATACCCCTAGAAAATCAGCAGAGGTTTTAATATCACAGAGACACCGCGCAACGTCCTGCGATTAAGGAAAGACAAACCTTCCTCGGAAGTATTTCAGGGAGGAGAGGAGGAGGCGATCCAAGAGAGGAGGAACCGGGAGGCGTTCATGCCGCAGCCCTTCCCTCTGCCCATCTCTTCCCCGGGACAGCACGCCACGCACGCCCGGCTGAGCCGCATCCCCGTACGACCGAAGAGGAAACAAGAGCCCGAGTGAGTCTCACTGCCTCCTCCTGCAGCACGGGCCTCGCTGCCGCCGCGCAGCCGAGCGGTGACTGCCCGTGCTGCGCCCGAGGGTGCCCGCGCATCCTGCATCTCGCTGCGCCATTAACCGGCGCACCGGTTAACCCCCTCGCGCCGCAGCAGCGTCCGGCCAAACCGTGCGTCCCCAGCCCTTGGTGCGCTACGCCCCGGAATATATTCACCTTTTTTGCAGGTCATTTAAAACACCACCAGCTTTCAAGCAGATGCTACAATGACATCAGTGAATAACGTTAAAAATAATAGTGCCCATTTTGAGCTCGATGTGTTGAAAAGCCAAATAAGTGCCCTGAAATCCGCCACTCTCTCAACTTGTTCAGCGTGACTCACTCCAAGTTCCCAAGTGCTTTCAAAATTATCTAATACCGCCTGCAAACCATTCCTCTATCTCAATAACTGCGCTTGCTGGGGGGAATGCCAGAGCACGGAGCAGAGGGGGAGCGGGGCTGCGGCTCCGCTGGCACTGGGGATGCCACCGTGGAGCTGCCGTCAGCCGGGGACCTTGCTCAAGTCATTACAGAGGAAACATTCCTTAGGGAAAAATGAAACAAAAAAATATTATGGTGCAACTGCTGAATGAAGTAAGTAGTATTTTTACGTACAGGTGAAATATCTGAAGTTCAGGGACTGAGTGTATGTGACGCACTAGAAAACCTGGACGTCCAAGTGACATAACTCTGCCTTTGTGGGGAGGACCAGAGATATCTGCTTTCCACCACATCTTCCCTGAGGTCTTCTGAACTGATCAGAATGGGCTCTGCTACTGAGGGATGGTCCCGCCTCCCTTCAAATGCACAGAGCGGGACATCTCACCTTCACGGCACGGCAGGAGCATCCCCCGTGCCAGCCCTCCTCGCTCGGCCGGCTGGCTAGGCTGGGTTCACAGCAGAGACTTGCTGACTGTCGCTTCTCACCACTCAGCCAAAAACACTGGAAAATACAGATGGTCTTACTTAGGAAAGCCTGGTTAATATTTCGTCTCCTTTCCTATTCCGGGGAAACCAAACGAAACAAAATTATTTATAAAAGACAGCTTTATCCCATTGCATTAACAAGTTATAATGAATCTGTGAATTCATGGAATAACTCCAGTGATTTTGAACCAATGAGCAAAGGATGAGTTGGTCTCAAAAAACAAAATGCCATTTAGCCAATGGAGTAAGCAAAACAATAAATGATTGCACATTTAGAACAATCAATAAGGCGATTGCGCAAAATATTACATGATCCAAGATTAATGAAGGATGACAAATTCCCCCAAAAGATAAAACAGGACAAATATAAAACCTAAATGAGAGTCAAGTTAACAACTTGCAAGAGGAGCTGTTAGCACTTGGTGCTCCAACATCCCGTGTTGTTCCAGTCAAACAGCACAGCAGCAATCGAGCATCCCCCGATGGATATGTGTATCATAATGTGATAAAAGTCAAGGGGGATCTGTCAGGCAAAGAGAGAGCCAAGGAAGCAGGAGCCTGCCCGGGTGACGGGGTTTTGCTCGTCTCGCAGCAGAGCTGTGTCGGGGTTGCAGGTGCCTGCAGCCGCCTGCATCCCGCAGCAGCCTTGGCGGAGGTCAGAAGCCAAACAGCACCAGGGAAAGCCTCCAAGGCTAATTCAAGAGCTGGAAATCTTCCTTTAGCGTCTGAAGGAGGGCAGGAGGTCCTGCACCCAGCACTGCTCACGGCGCTGCCGGGGAGGCACCTGGCCATGGCCAAACGGGGCACTTCCAGCCCCCAAATCTCCTCCCTCCTCAGCTGGGGCACCAGGAGAGGAAGGGTCCCCACAGCCCTGTGGCTTGTGCCAGTCTCTCGTGGTGCAGGTACAAGGCAAAAGCTCACGTGCTCCATCTTCTCCCTTACTACACGTCAGCTGAGTCATTGTAACAGTGGTTTTGATCTCATCAATGAGGGCTGAAATATTTTAGTTTAAACCTCATCCCTGGAGGTTTAAAGTGATTGCACAGCCTCAGCTGGCCAACAGCATCCCTACGGAGGTCCCACTGCCCGGCTGACGGGCAGTGACCTGAGGGATGGCTCCATGAACTCAGCCTGTCCTGCCTCGTTACCATCTGATTTCTCCAGCAACCGTTTTTATTATGTTTCTTTTTTCCCAGCCTAGATAGCGAGATCACATAACTTTTTATATCAGGTGAATTGGGATGTTGCTATACAAAAGAGGTTGCGAGTTTGTGTCCTTGGCTGCTGCTCTGAGGCGTGGAGGTGCTGGTGCGGACTGGGGTTTTCCTTAGCAGCAAACCTGTCTGTCCTCCGGGAGCCTAAACTGGCCCGAAATGCCCGGGCTGATCTGACGTGGAGCTCAGACCTGTATCTCATTATACCTCAACAGAGAACGAGATGCCATCGTGTTACGTGCAGTAAATGGCTTTAGATTAGCACAGCTTAAAGCCAAACTGTGGTGTTCTCGTTTTACTAGAAGTACCACCCGCTTTCAGACCAACATCACCATTCCAGCCGTGTCTCTCCAGGAATAAAGTACATCAGCTTGACCCGGCCAGGAGCCCCGCGTGCGGCACATCGTGGTCTGCAGCAGGCTGCACAGCGCGCGTCGTGGCTTATCCCGGAGCCTTCGTTCCCCCAAAGCTTTAAATTCCCGTTCCCCCCGCAGCCGTGAGCGGTGCGAGCCCCCCCGTGCCCCCGCAGCCTGTGAGCTGCCGACCCCGACCGGCTGGTCCCGATGCGGGTACG
>NW_010562860.1:3856-15112 GCF_000687285.1 Phaethon lepturus
CGGCTGTCCCAGATGTGGTAACCACAGCGTGGGTGGCCGCTGCTTCTCGCACCAGAGAGCGGATTTAAATCATCTCGGGCTTGCATGTGCCTCTATTTATTTTAACGCTGTGAAGCTTGTTCGTTCTCCAGACAGTTTCTAAGGGCTAAGGGCCAAAATCGGCGCTGATGTATAGCTTTCGCCGTCAGATTTATAATTTAGTGCAAGGGGGCTGGAGAAGTGTAAGTCAGCGCAGAAGACTGTGAAGAAGCTGCACCGTGCTCCCATCTGCACTGCGTTTAATTTACAAGGTAGATTAAAATCATGGAACATGTTTGACCTCGTTTTGTTTGGTTTGCCTGCAAGATTTAGTCTTTGTTTCACCTTTTTGCTCCTGGGGACCGTGTGGCCAAAGGGAGATTCATGACAGGAGCAGAGCCTGCAGTTTCCGTCCTTTTGTTGAAAGACACGTCGATGCAAAATGGGAATTAAACCATTTTCTCAGCGCAGCCGGATCAGAGTTGAACCGAAGGAGATGCCAGCTCTTCTCATTGATTTCAGCTTTGCTCCCCTGCGACCGGCAGCGCGGGAAGGTCACACGTGCAAGAGACTGGTGCATCAGACCAGAATTTCTCGAGCCAGTGTTTTTCTTGCAGCCAGGTCCCGCAGGACACCGTCTCTGCTCAGCTTGTGCTCAGCTTCATCACCATCTTCCCAGGGGAATTGAGCCGGGCGAGCAGCGTGCGCCGGGTGCGTTGCTGTGGATGCGGCCGCGCCTCTGGCTGCAAACAGCCCTTCAGAGGCAGGGGCAGGTGGGGACCCCTCACGCCGGTGCCAGCCGCACGCGTGTAAATCCTTTATGCTGTCGCAGCAATGAGCTGCCGTAGCCCACAATGGGAGCTCAAAGCGGGACAGCTCTCCTCCAGGTTTTCCTTATTCACCGAGGACGCGCCCCAGTTCCTCGTCACCCGTCCATGGTCACACCATGACCCTCCGGTCTCGTGTCTGCAGCAGCTGGAGTCAGGTTTTCCTGGCGCGGGGCAAAGTTAAGGTTATTACTGGCAGAGTTAAGGTTATTACTTGCCCTTTCTCTTCTCCAGCCGCTACCTCTGACGTTTAAGAGAGCCGGGAGGGCTGGGACCTCCGTGTGCTCGAGCGTTTCTTTGGGGGCACGGCTGCCACCGACACGCGGGCAGGATGGCACGCAGCCCCGGGGAGGGGGACGCAGACACTCCCAGAGCTCGGGGTAAAGCTGGTTGGGTCATTTTGATCGCCCACGACCTTTTTTATCGTAAACCAAAGCTGACCAAAGGGCAGTGAGGCGAAAGCTAGAGCAGCCCCGGGATGACCCTAACCCACGCACCCCCTCCCCTGGGGCTCCCGCTGGGCAATGCTGTGCCAACCACCGTATTTTGAGCTCTCTTTAAAGGGCATTAATTCTCCTCTTTCCACACCGCTTAATTTTTTTCAGGCTTGGGACAAAAGTCATCGTTCAAAATAAGCTTTTAAATCTGGATGGTGAAACATGCTTTAAAGCATTTACTACACTGGAGAGCTATAGGTGAAGGATGCTCTAACTAGCTCTACCACTAGTTAAAAAGCTTTCAAGTGCAGGAGTAAATTCACACACACAAAATCAGTTTTCAGATACAGTAAGGAACCCATTAAGCTTTGTGCGGTTATGCAAGCTGATACAAATGCCTTATTAATTAGAAAATCAATCATGCTGTCCAGCTGATTGATGTTAATCCTACACTGAAAGGGGGAACAATAGTATAATCAAGACTAGATCATTTCTTCCCATTACAGGGAAGGGGACAAGACTGCATTTCAAAGAAAGTCTGCTGTAATGAGCTGCAAGGATGTACGCCATGTGGTAAGGGCTCTTTTAAGATGTGGCACATTATTCTGATCAATAATACCCAAATTCATTCTGGATCCCGAATCTAAGCAAATTTCACATGAAGATTAAAGGAAACTATAATATGATCAGAGGTGATCACAGAGGAGGAGAGCTGTAATTATCCAAGGGGCGTCATTAATAAATAGGAAAGAGCCCAAACCCTGTGAAATCAGAGGACAGCATCTTGCTGCCTATGCTACGCATACGCTAAAGGTACTGAAGGTGTTTCATGGCACCCAGCTAATGCCTGAAAACTATAAAATAATCTATTTTTTTTAAAACTGATAACAGTTAAAAAGCCTAATGCTAGGCAGTAATAGAACAATCATTAAAGGACCCAAATGGTTCTTCACCTCTTCCACGTTATTCGCAGTCAGCCCTGCCAGCTTGAGGACTGGTAGCAAATAACCCTAGCAGCCGTATTCATACCAACCCAAAGCAGTGTGGCTCACTGAAACCTTTTGAAAAATATGTGCAAGAATCATGCTAAATGACTGGAAGGTGACTGGAATACAATCCTTTCAACACGAGTCAGGCTTTGCAAGAAGAAAATAGCTCATTACCATGCAAACGCATGTTATCTTGGTTCCGGGCTACTTGTTGTATAAGATATCCTATATAACTTAAGACAAAGCCACAAGGCTTGTAAGCCAAGTAAAATGCAAATTACACCATTGACACAGCTGAAGGCTCTATGCAACTTTAATTAAGGGAGGGTGCAATGTATTTGTGAGACAAATGAGCAGGGTAGTTATATCAGAAAGAGAGGGCTCTCTCATCTGCAGCCTGACTAATAGGCTAGAACATGGGTGAGAAAATGTTCGCTTTGACCACCAAAGTCCAAGGATATTCACACTTGCAAAAAACACCACGATCATTCTGTGCCAACGGTATTTAGCATTTCTGTAATGGTTCGTGGAAATGCTCCACACTCCAGTGGCTGTTCCCTTTCTTTCCCATCTTTATCACTGTTTGTTGCATAGAAACACGCTGAAATTCAACAAGGATTCAGGCCCCTCTGGGCTAGAAACACTCATAAAGGTAATTCCTGCCCTGAAGAATGACCACTTTAAATAGACATAGTGCACAATAGGCTGCTATACAATAATACCAGAGGCTGGGAGTTATTACATCAAGGGCCCACGTTAACCTGAAGTGCTGGTCTCCAAAGCAGAGGGTTCCAGTCCGTAGTGAGTCGATGGGACCCACCTCTGGGCTGCCCAGAACAACCTGCAAAGCTTCTGACCCACTGTGCCACCTGGGCCACTGGCCTTTGATGATGGATGACCTGTCTGCCTAGAGATACGAGCATCCCTCCAAAACATTTTAAGGAGGTTGGAGGTGAAAAAGTCACCCTCTTAGTGTGAGGAACAGGCATTGAGAGAAGGAGAAGTGTTGTGAGGTGAACCACCGAAAGAGAACAGAAGCAGCGAAAACTAGGACCATACAGTAAGGCTTCTGGCTGATGCAAGTCTGAGTCATTCGTAACCAGAAAGCCAGCTGATTTTGGGGGAAAAGGCACTGGAAATGCCTGATACATAATGTGGGAAACTGGCTAATCCTGCAGTTGTTACTGTTCCACGGTGAGCCCTGAAAGAGCTTTGCAAAGGCCCCAGGAGACACAGAAGTTTTGCAATGCTTCCTGCTGGCTGCTACGGTCTTGCCTCATTTAGTTTCAGTATGAGTAGGCACTCCACGTGTCCCGGGATCAAACACAGAGTGGATCTCCATGCTGTTTCATGTACTATACACACTGCAGCTGAGACATTTCCAGTTTCATAACTCAGGAATTCAGAAATAGATATAAATTTACACGTTCCACCACAAACAGATGGTGTCTTTGGCTGGCTTTCACTGCATTCCTCGAAGGTAGCACTGGGCTGCAGAAGTCATTCTACAACAACGTCTTCTCGAAGTGGTTTTAGGCCTTGTTTTGGTTTCCCATTCATATTGCACACTGGCAATGAAGATGGGCGGACTTACTAACCTATTTCCCAGGAGATGTGATAACAGAGATGGCCGCAAAACAAAGTTCTGGTTCTCACTTCTCCATGGCACCCAGCAGGACTGGTGTGAGCAAAGACGATACCAACACGTGTCCAGGGTTTATGGCTAACCCGAAGCTCTCAGGACGAGGAATTGGGAGATGCCTCCAAAATCACCACTTTCTGCAGACCTAGGGAAAAACTGCCTGAGGAGAAACAGCTGCTACCCCTGCTGACGCTGAGGACGTGACTGTGATACAGGAGTGTTTGGGCGGGTGGCACTGGGACCTTCTCAGTCCTCAGCGGTTCTTGGCTGCGAGGACATAATATTGCCCCTGGATGGGGACATCTCAGGGGAACGGTCCTCTCAGCAGAGCACATTTAGGTCCAATTCCAGCAAAAGAGGCCGTTCACAAGGAAACGGTATCCGGTAACTTGCCCACGGGGAGAACTTGCAGCAGTTTCCCGTCTCGCGTGCAGCTGCTGCAGGGGCTGGGGAGGGCTGGACGGCGTTGCTGCGAGTCTGCTCGTCAGCCTTCACGGACGACCGCCGCTTCCCTGTGCCTGCCGCGGCCCAAAAACGATTTCACACACGGGCAACAACCCCGGGCCTCGCCAAGAAGGACCGTGGCCAGGCGCTGGGTGGGTGAGGGGTCTCCCCACGCTACGGTGATGGTCTCAGACCCCAGCTCAGCTTCGTGCCACCAGTGCCACCAGTGCTTCCCAAGAAACTCATCCCGATCAAAAGATCACATCTCTGCATCTCTCCCGATTCCCTTCGCATCCCCTCACCACTTATCCCGCACGGGCCAAGCCGAAGACAGACGCCACGGAGCGGCCGAGGCCTGTGACCGCCGTTGGGAGACAGAGTCCGCTGAGCTCTTGGGGCTGGTCGCGAAAAGGCAGTATGTGCCGTTTGGACCACCCGGAGAAATGCTTCCCACGGTAAGAAACTCGAGTGAGGATTACATGTTACAACTGTGGATTCCTTCAGCTTTTGAGCTGACGCTGAATTTATTAGGGAGGAGATGAAGGAGAGATGGCAAGAAACAAGAACAACCTAGCAACAAACGCGCCGGGGGAAGCAGCTCTGATTATTTCTCAGCCAATCACTCAGAAAGCGAAGATATGCAGCTCTTCAAGCAGCCTATTTAACACTGGCACCGTACAGTAAAGGGAAGCTTGCCAGCACATTTCATTAAAATACCTTTCCATCAGTTAATAATCATTCTCTGTGCTTTAACAGCGCTCCCCCTCCAAGACTTCCAAGCAAACCCATAAATGTCAGCTCAACCTTGGGAGAGAAGTATTCTTGGAGCTATTTTATATGTGGGTAAACGGAGACACGGAGAGATGTTCCCCCAAAGTCCTGTGCTATTGCTCCAGCCCTGCACGACAGCAAGTCTTTATGCATGAAGCCAGATAACCAAGCGGCTGTTTGCGTAACGATGGCCTGAGTTAGCGGCCGAGCCAGGAATCGAATCCAGAACTGGTGACTTATTCACTGCTTTTCCCCTTCTAATAAAACTTTCCGCAGGCGCTGTGGATGGGAAGTTATACGCCAAATTCCAGCAATAAGCAAATTGGAAACAAATGCACTGTGTGACCCAGTAAAGTGTGTTTACAAGAGGACTACTGCTATCGCTGCTGCAACGCCGACCCGATGCATGAAGAGATCCGAAATCGGATGAGCAGCTCCTTGGTTCCCTATTCCCCCCCAATGCCTCATGTAGCTCGAAGGTGGCTTCCTCATGTGGGTCAGTCGGCTTCTGTATTGCAACACTGAATATTTTTTTTTCCAACTCAGAAGAACGGTCGTCTTCCTTGACTTTTTTTGTCTGTGGTCCAGCCAAAGAAATTTCCCAGTAACTGGGAATTTTCCTGATGGTGGAACAAGTTCCCATGGACCATATTTCATTCAGTCTATATTACTGACAACAGACAAAAAAGCAGAGCTATTAATCTGATTGAGAATAGAGAAACTTTTGCTGCCCAGTCCAAACAGAAGCTGCTCATCCTAAATATTGTTGTTGATAACACCTTTAAAAGGAATATGCCAAGGATTTCTCTGGTACTGTGCATGTGCCACCCTTTGTTTTTTCTAAGGAGTGACCTGAGAACCGGTCGCTTCCTTGCAGTGGGCCACGCTCTGATCTTTTTAAGAACTGAAGGCCCTGAAGTTCCCCAAGTGCACAAGGAAACAGATGACAGCAATAAAAACAATAATAATAATGCCATTATGTTGAGGATCAAAATCTGGATCCTAAAGGGAAATGGTATGAAGTATACATGGGCTTTTCAAAGGCAGCTTTCAAGACGTGCAAGGCTATAGACAATGCAGGGAGGAGCAATTCCTCCACAGAAATATCCGATCGCTGTGGAAAAAACCCTACGTTTATTCCAGAAACTTGGAGCTTTCATTCTCACTGACTGCTATTGCAAAACAGCCATGAGCCTAGCTGACAGCAGTGGAAACTCCCTCTCGCATGGGAATGGAGAAGTCTTTGCTAAGGAGCAAGGACCCAGCCCAGAGAGAAGGTGCTCTCCTGCCGCGGAGCTAACCCAGCCGGGGAGCGCGGAGGCCTGGAAAGGTGCTTCTCAAGGCAGGCGTTGTGGGGAGTCCAGCAGTTTGGGTTCCTATCTGCCACCGAAATAAGCTCCCAATGCCATCGGCGAGACCCGAAAGAGCCTGCGTGCTCTAAGCCCAAAGCCTTTCACAATTACGTTATCTGACGTTTCCGCCCCAGCCTCTCTGGAGACACTGATGTCCGTCTTCCACCCTCAGAGGCAGATAAGTAGGAAACCACACATATTTCTGGTAAAGCTGGATGTAATCCCATATCAGAGAAAGCTTCTGATGTTTTAATATTTAGCTTTTTTTTTCCTGACTTAAAAAAAAAACCCAAACCCACAAATGCTTAGAGATGTTTTCTGTCTAAGGGAATTCCTTCTCAGAGAGCCGCCTCGGTTTGCAAAAGGGAGGCCAGAGGGGATCCCAGGGCCACTGGAAGAAGCTTAATTATATCATCAAGCCTCTGTAAGGTGCCTGGTCTTTGCCTAATAGCAACATGCCTGGAACAAAGCGTCTCTGAGGTCATGTTTTCAGGAGACTGTGAGCCAGGTTTTGAGGGCACCAGGTGAAAATGTTGTGGGTGCAGGTGCTAAGGAACGGTTTCTGCGTATCCTTGATGTGATGGGGCTGTGGCCTTAAGAGATAAGAGGAGCCAGAAGAGCACAGAGCATCTGATCTGGTCAGGGTCCAGCTGGCTGGAGAGGACATGGTCAATGTCAGAGCAGTATCCTGTGTGCTCAGTGCCTGGTGACATGCACAAAGACCACTTTTTGTCAGTACTGATGTCCAACCCATCTTTTAACCTGCCGCTCGACCTGGCTGGCAGCCCGTGGCAGGGAGTTCCCCAGCCCGACTGCCCTTCTCGCTGCCTGCACTCCTTTTTCTCAACCAGATGGAGAAAGGGCAGGAGAGGAAATTATAATGTGTTTTTCCTTCTATCCAGACTAACGACCAGAGGAAGCACCACCTTTTAAATTAGCTGTCATTTGGAAAGCAGTCACAGGATTCCCAGCAGAGCGACTCTCCGCCCCAGATCTACTCCAGTATTACAAGTATGATCAAGGCCACCCGGACGCCCAACACAATGTGATGCACAGATGTTGATAAATTCCCTATGTGAAAAAAAATATTAAGTCATTACAAACAAAACAGCCTCATAAACAGAGCTTAGGAAACTATGATAAATCAAGTCAGTTAGGCGACAGAGTTGGTACAAGCCGCTGTCTCAGCTAATGCAGATTGAGAGTTCAACACACGCTGCGTAGATCAGCATTTTAAACACATACCGTTACCAGCCTTAATGAATACTAAAAGCCCAATAAACAGGAGCCAGAGCCACTCAGACACAGCTTCATACAGATGTCAGCAGCATTGTCTTTCATTTTATTTGCTAATGAGTTATCGATAGTGGTAATTTGCTGCTGATAATGCTGCAGGTTATAAAAGAGAAAAATTAACAAGTTCTGTTAAATGAGGAAACGGGCTCTACGCCTTGCCAGGCGGGGGCTGCAGGCAGCGAAGGCGTCGGGGTCCCGGGTCGAGGCAGAGCCGTGGCCGTGCTCACCACGGCCGACCACCACCGGGATGCTCGGCCACGGCCCCGGGCACGGCTGCTCCTCGCCAGCTGGGAGGGGATCGATGAACCAGCTGCTATTAGAACAGCTCTAAGAACGACCAAAAGGGACAGAAAGAAGAGAAAAGAGCAAACCAACGCGATCTGGGCACAATAAAGCCCCAGGCTAAGTTCGCCCTGCCGCCGTGTTTGGCGGGACTCCTCGTCCCGGGTTACATCCTTGTAACCAGACCTTGCAGAAAGCCGAGAGCAGGGTTTATGCTGGGGACTCTGGTAACCCCAAGCTCTGGTCCCGACCCAGCCGCTGCCTTCCCCAGGTCTTGACTGACTTCTCAGTTGCACCATTGCAAATCCTGAACATCATTCTCAGCCATCTGTGGGAATATACATACATTAATATAGGCACTGACCTGCCCAGCTCGCTGTGAGAATTGATTTCATACTGTTTGTAAAGAGCTTCGAGGAGGAAACGCCAGGCACATGCAAAGTATTATTATTTTTACCCGTTGTGGTTAATGAATGGTATTTTTGATGTTAAATTAATATATGCAGAAGGCAAAATAACCCCAGAGAGCAGCTCCTAACTGGGGAGGGAAAGTGTTAGGAAGGCAGTGGTGGCTTTGCCTGGGCAGGGCAGGGAGGGGACGGCTGGGGACGAGGCATGGCCTGGAGGTCGGTGCCTTCGGCAGCTCTTTCCTGACACCCGAGCTCACATGCACAGTGATTTTTAGCAAATCTGCACCCATTCACCAATCTCTAAGGCAGATGCTGTAAAACATACTGTATTTTGTAGGTCAGATGAAGTTCAGTCATTTGCTAAGCACCTTGAACTCCTGGGATGAAGGCAGCGCTGATCAGTTCCCGAAGTCCTGGCACCGAGCTGGGCAACCCTCCAGCTGCACACAAACTCAGTAGGGTGCTGCCTGAAGAAAAACACTCAGGAGCCTCAGGACTGGGTGCTGGCAAAATAAAATATTATCGTTACAGTTGCTATCATTAACTCAACCCTTTGAGTCCCTCAGACGAAAAGCAGTAAGTAAGCGCGCAGTGTTAGCGCTGATGTTTTTGTAACGTAACAGATGAGCCACGTGTCCGTGGACGAGCATTGCCGTAGGGCACTGGGGTGTACAGCAAACGCCGCTGTAATGGTCACACGGGGGAGTGAGGGATGCTCGGGAGGTGCTGGAGAGCTATTCCACTAAAATGGTCACTTGGAATACTCTGAGCCCCCAAATTTTAGCATTTTATTTATTTAGATGTAACCAACTGTGCGGAGGACAGTGTGGCTTTTATTTATTCTAGTGTTAGTTACTGTGCTCATCCCCTCTGTGGATGCAGGTCTCACACACTTCTTGGAAAAGCAGGAGAAGCATCATCAAGTTGTCTTATTTTCCAGGTTTTTTTTCTATAAAAGGCAATCACACTGATCCACTTTTTCTCCACTGTAAGTGAATGGGCATCCCCTGCTCTTCCGCTGGAAAAGCCTGAGGAAAAACAGGATCAGAGTGTTTTGCAGTTTGCAACCGATGGTCTTCAAGTCCCCTGGCCGGCCCTGACCCTGGCTGGCAGCTCCTTGGCACCAGGATGGCTCATGCCTCTTTGGGGACCCAAAGGGACGATCACCGCGACGCACAGAAAAAAGGAAAATACCGCTGCAGATGTCATCTGCGGGGGGAGAGCAGGGTGCAGGAGGTTTTCCCGTCTGCCCACGCTGGCTGCAAAGCACGACCCGTGGCTCTCCGCCTGGCCAGCCCACAAGCTGCTCCTTGCCCGTTTCCCTGCTTTGTTCCTCATTTCCTCCCAGCAGGATGAGCTACGTCTCGGGGCGCTGACGGAGAAGCTCCCGTGGCTGCGAACCGTGGCCAAGGTTGGGGCTGAAACACTGGGCGACAAAAAAAGCAACCTCTCCATGCGTGGCTGGGTTTCACCTTCAGTTGTCTTCTTTTACAGTTTTTAATTTTAATAGAGGCTAACGAACGCGTTAGTGGTTATAGCTGTGGATTTATAGCTTTAGGTGCCACCAGTAAAGCCCTGACATTATGGACTTCATGGAGGCCTACAGCCAGGCTGCTGCTCGCTGTCTGCACGTCCGCCACCGCAGGCAAGCTACGGGATAGAGGGAGTTTGGGTCGTAACCACCAGGCAAGAGACAGCACCCGAGTACTAATTTAATTGTGAAATCTTTGATTTTCCCTCCCCCATTTGCTGTTTGTGGTGCTTATGGAAATTAATTTAAAAGTATTGTGCAATTAAAAAAAAATTAATGGTTTCCTTCCTGCGGAATGGAGAGCTTTCTTCTGAGCAGGAGGGAGGGGTTTGTGAACATGTCTTTCCTTATTAGGGGGCTGAATAGAGGCTTCTATCCTCTCATGTTTTAATTAATTTTTCTATAGTTGCTTCATTAATTGATATTTATGTATTGCTTGTTGTGCATAAATTCTGGAAACAGCGCATAAAGAGGATGTCTCATTACAGCTCTACAAGTGCTTGGCCAATACTGGAATATTAATAATTGGAGTCGCATGGAAAAGTACAGTTTGTTTCCCTTTCTCTGAGGTTTCTGTCCCATGTGGTGCCTCCAGGGAATAAACAGTTGCTTCAAGAAAGGCATTTTTTTGTGTGCTGCAAGAATGCTGTATCTATGGAGGTAAACGCCAAACCGATGGGGATGCAGCTGAAGCACAGCCTGTGTAGCACTGAGTTTTGCAGGTCCTGTAAAACTAAATACGGACACAAAGCACCTTCCTGCGCGCATGGTGGTGCAGCCTCCAGGCAGCTTCCCGCCGGGAAGGGCAGCAAGGATGTGGGCAAGGCAGCTCTGAAGGGCGATGTCTGCTCCTGCTTAGCACTCGAGTGCCCACTGGGCAGTCATTCTGCTGTAAAAGCATCTGAGGAAAAAAATGTCACTGCATGTCAAACCCTCAGCCCTCTGAAATCTCCTGAGACTGTGCTTCAGCTGAGCAGCCCTTCCACCCATAGCGGCTAATTTAACCTAGAGTAATTTTCCCGGTTTAAAAAGAAAAATAAAAAGAATCGGGGATTTACAGGAGCAGTTCTGGGTCGCTGGGATCACGGCTGCCTTTTAGCAAAGCATCCCTCCATCACCCACACGTGTGAGCGTCCCCCCAGGCTCACGTGTGTCGCCCTGCCCCGAGGCTGAAGCTCCTCGGTGGCCGCGTGCCCAGCAAGTCCGCGCCCCGGCGGCGGGTGGGACCCGGGTAGTGCAGCCTGAGGGCCCCCAGCT
>NW_010562860.1:15193-37079 GCF_000687285.1 Phaethon lepturus
CGCGGCGCAGCGCGTGTTCCCTACGGCTGGAAATCAAGGTCTGATGTACTTCTTGTCAACGCTCACGAGCTGTCCCTAGGTTGGCATTTCTCTGTTGGCCCGTGGCTAAAAAAATCTCCCCCACAGAGCAATCAGCCGGTGCCCTCTAAGGGCATGCGGTCTGCTCAGGAGTGGCGAGTTAGGATCTACCCGTGGAGCTATTGTTATTTGAGATTTTATTAATCATTTACTACATTTTATGAGGTTAGTCACCTGCATCGTCTCTGTGCTGACACAATAATTTACCACTACAAGGATGAAAAATAAAATAAAAGATCATTTGCTGGCAGCTCACAATGCTCTTACCAGATTACAAAGGCAGCTGGTGGAGAGAGATTTCTGCTGGGGAATCAAAATAAAACAAAAATGGATGATGAGGCACAGCCAAAAGGGTATCACTGAAGATCAGTTTTATACTGAAGCGTGTGATAATCAATTATTCAGAAACACGGCGTTGAACTATCTCTCCCCACGGGTTTATAAACCTCTCACTGGCTTAGCTCTGGTAACGGTTATCCAGAGATATGTAAGGGTATCGGTGGAGGCCACAAGAGAACACTGATATTGGGCACATAACATAGATAAGAAGGATGTTAGAAAGCACAGAACTAGCCCATCTCCTGCTGTAAACGTGTATTACTCCATCAAGGTCAGTGGTACCTCTGCCAGTTCTCACCAGCTGTGGGTTGGACCCACAAGCTACCACAGAGGACTCAGAGAGGAGAGAGCTCCAGCAGGCAGAGGCAGCCCGGCCTGGGTCCATGATGCTCCCTTTCAAGCTGGGAGCAACAAACAGGGCTAGGCTATGGGCAACCCTTCTCACAGCTTGGCTTCTGGTAGCCGGACGCTCGGGGAAACGCAGGACAATGTCTCGTTCATGTACGGGCAGGACACGGGCACAGCGGGCCGTGGCAGGCGAGCAGGGTGCTGTGCCATGCGCCCAGGGGAGCAGAGCTGTGCAGGAGGTTCCAGTCTCCTCAAAAGCATTTTTCAAAATAATTGATAAATTATTCATCAACTATAAATGGCCAGGATAAATCTGTTGGTAAGCAGCTGCACAGCACAGTTAGCTTTGACAACTGCAACTGACAATTTACAGCCGCTGGTAGACCACGGTTCAGGATATTACTCACTTAGTCTCCTAATAGAATACTTACACGAATAACAAGCAATCCCCCCAACCTCTCCCCGTTCAGGAGGTCGTCTCCGCCCGGGTCCCCACGACTCCGCTCTCTGCTCCTCCAGCAGTGCTTGGTGCTGAGCCCCGCCACCGCTTGCTGCTCTGGGTGCTCGCCGGGACGGACGCTGGCAGCCCCTGGCTCACGGCTGACGTGGCAGCGAAGCGCAGCATCTCTCCCCGGCCGTGGCTCCCGAGGTCTCGGCGGCGGTGGCAGCTTCGTGAAAGAGTGATGGCAGATGTACCGCGGCCATGGCGACGCGCGGTGCGGGCCTCTGCCCCACCAGCCAGCAAAACACTGCTCCTCCTCACTGCTGCCCGTGAGGAGAAGTGACAATTTATTTTCCAGACCTACTCCAGGGGCTCGTCCTGCGGAGGGGGCAGAGCAGCTCGGCTGCTGGTGAGGGAGACGTCCGTCCGACCCGCAGCGGGCAGTCAGGCCGGGTGTTGGAGGGGCAGAAACGTGCTAAAACAGACAAACAGCCCTTCCCCCACTTACAGCACTGATATAACAAATACGCAAAAGTCACGTATTTTGCAACTGTAGAGCCTTCCTAGCAATAATTAGCTTCTAAACATTCCCCTGTCCTGTATAATAAATGAACAGCATAGTAAATGTTATGAGAATAATTCATTATTTATGACAAATAACAAATGAAGGGAATAATTTACCATCCACTAATCTCTAAAAGGGCCTCGCTTCTTTTTTAATCACGTAGGGATGCTGAGTGCCGAGGAACAGGTCCGTGTTCGGTCACACCGACCCTGCGGCTGCTGCTGCTGCTAAAAAGTGGCCTCGGGGCCGGCACGCTGCTGCTGTTTGCCGGTGGTACCATGACACAACCTGTGCAGATGTCACCTTTTGTGTGGATAAGGATGGTGGTGCATCTCTGATGTCCTTTCCACCCTCCACGCTCTTTCCCGAGCCCATCTGTCTCCACGCACGACTGTCACGTACCTGGGCACGTTACGTTCCTGCAGACCTGGCGCAGCCTCTGGTACGCTGCGGTGCTTTGACTGTGACGAAGAGCTCTGAGCTGTCAAAACAGCAATCAAAGGCATGCTCACACGGGTAAAAGGGGAGAATATGTTTTGGCCTCCTCAGTGTTATGGCACAGGCAACACCAGCTCTGCTTGTCTGGTTGGGCAGGGGGATGCAATTCTCCCACCACGTTCAGCATGGCAGCCCGAATCCAGCCTTGCTCCCCACCACCACCTATCTTCCAGGGTTTCCCCTCTTCACCTCCCTATGAGAAGTTCTCCTTTTCCTATTTCCCAGTATCAGATTTCTTTTTTCTTGTCCACAGCCAATCTGTTCTGGTGTTGCTCGTGTCCTTTAAAGTTCATAGTGCCGGACTACTCCTCCATGGGAGTTAACCCCTTGCCAAAGCCTCTCTTCTGCCCTTCTCCTGGAGACCTGAGAGCCCTCCCAATCCCTTTCCTTGGGACCTTAATACTGCTGCCTGCTCAGGGGTAGCATTTGTGGACTGGTTTCTGTGTTATCTCTGCTGATCATTATTTGTTTATTCTCTTCCTCCTCTTGTGCTCCCCCGGTGCTCCAGATGACAGACAGCACATAAATCACCATAATGGAGCACAGCGAGGAGATGAAGGTATCCAAATTGTGTGAGTGTGCTGGCAAATAAGGAGTGTTGGTGGATCCTTTTGGTGCCTTTCACAGCCCGGAGTCACATTGCACAGAGAGCACAAGGAAGCTGTGCTCCCAGCCCAGGCATCTCCTGCATCCCTGACCGCTCAGGATGACTGAGAAAATACCCTTGAGAAGTGGGTCCCTGACAAAATCACTCCATATGCCACACTTGCCAGCTGCCCTGGGACGCCGGCAACCCCTGTGGATTGTTTTCATGTGATTTGTTTAAAAAAAACCCCAATGTGCATGTGCAGCTGAATAAAAAACCTAAAATTCTGCATTATGATTTTAGGAAGGTATTATTTTTCATTCTAACCTTTCACCTATATTATTTCTCCTGGATGTGACTAAGCACCAAAACATAAAGGGTAGTTAAAAGCATCTGCCTATTACACAGCAACTGCCCTCATGTGAATTTATCCTGGTGAGTACGTTTAATGTTTTCCAATTATTTCAGCTTCAAGATTTGCTAAACTTGCATTTTTGCAGACTATTTTTGAGTAAAGACTTCCATAGGATAATCAAGATGATGCCGGCAAACTGACTTATGACCTCCAATGTCTCAAAATATTCACAAACCTGCTGACTAACCAACTGGGCGTATTTTTGGCTCTGTGGACTTTCCATCCCTGAATGGAGTGATTAGCGACAAAGAGGGGATTGATATTTAAATCAGTGTGAGCTAATGAAACTCTGGTGTGTGCTGACAGCGGCCTCAGAAGAATGCGCCATGGTGCTGTGCTGAGGAGCGTTTGACACCTTGCTGGCTGCCGTTCTCCATAAACCCCCACCACCCCAGCAAGGACTGGACTTCTCTCACCCACCCAGCTACCAGGAATAGAAATGTCAAAAACATGCAACATCTACAGTCTAATAACATTTAACTAGGGAGCTGACCCCCAGAAGAAGTCTAGAAGATGGTTTCTGAAGACAAATGGGACAAGAAGAGTCACACCAAGCATTGCAGCTACCTACCAGCCTTTCTGAGCCGCTCTTTTCCTCGGGGCAGTGCAGAGGGATGTTTTAGTCTCATCATTTCTACCCGTACCTTCTGGCTCTGGAGAACTTCCGGATTTTCATGCTTGTGCATGATTTTATGGCTAGATCCCACACAACCTACCTACAAGAAGCCTGCAAAGAACTTCCTTAGATACACGCAGAGACCTCCAATTCAACACGGTCCCTAAGACGATCCATAAAACGGTGCATTTCCCAGGAAGCCTTGATTTAGACAGGCTGCTTACAAGAATTAAAACACTAATCTGAACACATGCATGGGGGTACGAGCTATGGTTTGACCCTCCACATATGTGCTCTTCAGAGACAGCGAGATAACTCACCTAATCCTGGCTCGTAGCATTGACCTGCAGAGTGGGACCTTGGTGTGGGTTAAAAGAAAGTTGACTAACATTTTGACCCTCTTAATTGGCATTATGCTGTCTCAGGCTTTATCGGTCAGCTTTGAAGTCTAACCAGCTCCCTTGTGAGGAATTCATATTTGGCACGCTTGCACGAGACATAATGTGGTAACAGAGGTAGCTCTATATGTACGGTAATTTTTAGAGCTGAGTGACATTTTTCAAATGGATAAGTTCACTGAAAAATGCAGGAACCAACGGTATTTGTGAAAAAAATTAGAAAGTGTACAAATGTTTCATTTTGATATGTCAAAAGAAATGGTTTGCAGATATGGAGACATTTTTGTTTCAACACCATCTAAACAAAATATTTTGACTTTTTGTTTCTAAACGGGCTTTGTTGTTTAAAAACTGACCCAAATTTTAGGAAAGGGATTTTTTAAACCAGCATTGTATAATAAAAAAAGAGCATTTCTTTTCCTGTTGAAGAAAATGCTGAGTTTTACTCATTTTTCCCATTTTTGGATTTGACAACCAAACTAAAAATCCATATTCATCTACCTCTCTCACTGTTAACACTCACGCCACATCTCCGGCTGCTGAAAGGAAGCAATGCCTTCATCCAGCAACTCAACATCCCTGCTTTCACCGTGCAAAAAGGGGGCTGCTGAAATGGAGCTTTGTCCGTGCGCAAGAGCATGGTGGCATCCCGGGCACGTGTGACCACGGGTGACTTGGTGGCCCGAGCAGAGGACATGGACGTGCCCGCCTGTCCCGTGGCCACAGCTGCCTTCAGGCCCCACCGCCCCGGGCTTGCCCCCTGCCAGGCTCTCTGCCCTTACCAAGGCTTTATTTAGCCAAGTGGTTTAATGAATAACTCCATGTTTCGCCAGCGAAATGAACCTTCTCTAGCGTCTTATCTCCCGACCATGCGCGGCGAGGGAGCAGAAGAACAAAGACGGATTTGTTGTGTCCTCTGTTACTCACTGCCTGAAATGGCTGATAGGGCTCAGCAATGTGGCCGCACCGCTTTGTCATGGCTAATTTATCTGCTTTCTGCTTCCCTTCCCACCTGGGAGTTTCGATTCCAAAAATAGCTTTGATGAGGCAGTGGCGGTGGAGCCGGCTCTGTTTGTGGCCAGCTTGGTTCCTGCCCCGGCGCTGGCGCTCTCAAACGACTGGTTTGCTGGTGTTGACGCTCACCGTGCTCCCCTGCGGCGCTCGCTGCAGAGCAGGGACCCCCGAGACCTCCGGGTACACTCTTGCGTTCAGGACGCCGTGGACAGCGAGCCCCGGTGCCCCGCGCTGCGGAGCCAAGGACGGCGCGGACATCTCCTGGTGCGGGAGCTCCTCGGGGGCTGCAGCTCCCCGAGGTACCTGAGGCCACCCAAGCCTTTGGGGGTGTCCTGACACGCTGTAAAATCCGTTCGCTACCAGCAGGTGCGTTCGGGGGTTTGATATGCCCACGGACGGGATGGTTCCCCTGCGCGTGAGAAAGGGCCGTGAGCGGCCTGCGATGCTCACACACCCGCGCTATGGCAGCGTCCGAGCACCAACAGAAACGCCTCCCGCCGAACGCAGAGGAGCCAGGGTTTCAGCCTGTACTTCATTAAAAGCTATTGACACACTTAGTCTTCACTCTCACTGCTTTCCGGGCCTTGGCCTCTTCTAATTTGATTAAAAGCTTTTTCTGCCGGGGGTCTCTCTGGACACGAGCCATTACAACATTTTCGTGGTGGGGCAGCTGGACCCTGTCGCCACAGAAGCACATCCAGTACTTCTTCCGTTCCTCCCTGCATCCCTTTGGGAGTTTGCTGCAAGATTCAGGATTGTGAGGAATTCCTCATAAACAGCGATTTCCTATAGGTTGTTCTCATGCCCTTCGTGACGCAAGAGCCGCCAGCCGCCTGTTTCTGGACTCTGCAGGAGAAAAGCGATGCTTTCATTGCGCCGGTGAGCAGGAAAGCGAAATGCATTTCAGCGCCCTGCCCAGCAACTTCTGGCTCATTCACGGTGTACCGCTCGTGTCATTTGCTTCTCGTTTAGTTTATTCCCTTTTCCTCCTGCCCCGCTCTCTTTCCTATAACACCCCCAGGCGCAGACTGACGCTTGGCAGCTGGGATGGACCGGCCACGTATCTGCAGCGCAGGGCTCGGCGGCCAGCCGCGGTGGCTCGGAGCACGTGTAGCTGCTTTAAAAAAAATCTTTCTCCGGGACATCACAATTCAAAAACCATTTCCAGTTCTATTATGATTCTCAGCCCAGGGCAATCGTACTGTGGTCTCCAGTGCAGCCAGCTCTGCCAGCCACTCCTGTTAAATGTACTGAGTTTTCCTTCCAGGTTAGGGTTAACAAAAATTGAATTTGTGTGGCCAAATATAGGCAGAGATTTCATTCCCATGAGGCCATGTCTGCATTATTGAATCCCAGTCCTTTTCATGTGAAACAAAAATATACCAGTCATATTTTTTTTTATAAAATAGTCTCTCACTGAATTACGTCTCAGGGAAACAGGGTGAGTTTGGGTTTTCCGTTGTGATCACAGCCACAAGGAATGAGTATTATCCAGGCTCCAGCACAGGAAAGGGAAATAGATGTAGAAGATATGTACACTGCTCATAGCCAAGTCAGGGTGGGTTTGGAGAATGGCATGCCCCGGATAAATACCCAAAGTTTTCAGAACTTTGCAAACCACGTTGGAGTGACCCCTCAGTGCTGTATTTGTAAACATGTAGTAACAAATTCCTGCAAAGGTGTTCTCTGTCCTTGCTAATGGCTTTACATGAACATCTGCTCCTATACAGGGATGCTAATGAAGAGCAGGAGGTTTTTGATTTGATTTGTGGGATTTTTTACTTTCCCCTTCCCACGTCAGTCTCAGGATCATCCACTTGTGGATAATCCATAGATTTAAAAAAGGAGGCAAAAACATCGAATAGCTCGCTGTCTCCCAATACTTCTCCCGTTGCTAATCCATCAAGTTGAGATGCTGAACCATGGCTGCGTGTGCTGCCATGGGGTAAAGCCTGGTGGGGCTGAGCCAGGGCGAGTGGGAGCAGGGCTCAGCCCGTGGCAGGGGCAAACCGCCCTTACAGCGCTATGTGGAGGAGGAAAACCTGGAAAAGCTGCTTTTAACACAGTGAGATCTTTAAGAACAGGCAGAAAAACACCTGTCCTCACACCCTGGACATGCCAGTGCGGATGGGTTTATTGTGGCTACATTAATACTTATGATCAATAGTCATAATGAGCAATAATAATTAATACACAAGCATAATAGAAGTATCAGTTATTATTTCTGAACTTTTTAGATTTGTATCAAGAACTTCAGTGCTAGGCCTCCTATTAGGCAATTCTGCTTTCACATTTCATGTTATAATAAGTAGAAGCAGGGATTACCGGTAACCTAGTTCTACACTATTTCCCTTAAACATGAAGGTAGGTATCGTTAAATATGGATCTATATGTATGTAACCAATCATCTAAAATAACTTTGATGGCCTGCAGTGGCACTTAGTAGGTAATAACTAAAACATAGCTAGGTCAAAAATATTGTCAAGTGTTTTTAAATGTGACTTTTTTACTGGCTTTTTGTTAAGAAGAGACAACCGTATGAGGTTCCTAGGAGAGTTACGGCTATGGAGGGAGTGAGCTATCTGAAATACAAGTTTCCTGCCCATCAGACTTCTTTTAAATGGCTTTTCTTCAAAATTACACGGAGTTTTGGAAATTCCCCTCCAAATGCCCTGTCTGCACTTTTGGCACTTGCTGTACCTATGCAGTTTCATCCCAGAAGGGTGCTGCAGACAAGTGTTGAATCTGCACAAATGTTTCCAAATCAAAACAGTCAAAGTGCTACTCTACTTCCCTGGTTCTCTGATGTTTAGAAATAAACATTGGCAGTGCTTATTTAGGCCATTTTGGAGCATTTCTGAGCATGCCAGCGGCATACTGTCTCCCATAACGACGGAGCTCGCAATTCTGTGTGGTGACTGAAAAGTGCAGGCTTGGAAACACTATTTTAAAGAAAGAAAAGAGCAGGAAACTGAAGTCCTGCACGGAGCCCCTGCAGCAGCCGTATATTGAAGCCACGGCAGCCCGATGGCCCCTGGTGCCGGCCGGGAGCAGAGCCTGGAGCCAGCCCGTACGGCGCTGGAGGTGGCCCAGCACCGCCCGGACCCCGGCCAGCAGACACGTGCTGCTTCACGCGTGCCCTCAGCTCTCTCCCTGCTTCTTTTCCCAGCTTTCCCGAACCTCCAGCCCCTTCCTTGCACATCTTCTTGTCTCCTACTTCCCTCACTGGCTATACATATTTTTTTTCCACAGCCCACCTAGTCCTAGGTGTAACACCTCCTTAATATTCTTGCTCTCTGATGGCATGTTTTGCTTTCATCCAGAGAAAAAATTCTAATATCTGAACTTCCAAAATTATTTTGTTTAATCATTCGCTACTTTTTATCTTGCCTGTCTTGACTCCCTTCTTGTAAGTCTTGATTTGCTACTTTTAAGATTTACTGCGACGTACAAATTGTTTCTATTTGTATCTGCATATGAAGTCAGTTGTGAGCTGTCTTGGGAAAATTTGCTTTAAAAAGATAATATGAAAATAAACAACATCAGGGAAAGCTAAGCTGGCTTATTGTCAATACATTTTCCACCTTAGGAGGTTGTCTTTTTTTTTTTTCTTATCTGTGCATCATTTACATTATTACCTTTTTCTGGGAACCACTCCAATGGTGGGACTAAAGGGTCATAATTTGCTGGAATACAGTGACGGTGATGTTGGGTAAAACATGTGCACACTCTTCCTTTCAGTTAATGTTACCGAAATAGCACGGTTTGGAGAAAATGGATGACCTATTTTTACCCTCTGCATTAGAGATACATTTTACAAGGTAGTAAGACCATTTTGAAAATATATGCAAAAACCAAAGGGGTTTGTACCTGTATCAACCCCTTGACTTCCATTTATGCTGGTGTAAATAAAATCAGAGTTACAGAGTAAAGATAAGGGAAAAAGTACAAATATTTTTGCATCTGCCCAGAGCTGCACCCTGCTATTCTTGAGAAACTTCATGTACAACTCTGCTGTGAAATAGCATTCAATCAGCCTCAACTGCTTTTAATTATATTAGTGGTGTTATTGTAGCTGTTATCATCTAAGGATATGACTGAAGCAGTATTTATACAGACAGGTAACATAATTTGTTGGACCAGCTGATACACTGACAAGCTTTTTGGCATACAAGCCTGAAAAAGGGTTTGTGTGCCTGAAAACATGTCTGCTTTTTCCCCCTAAACTATCCATTTGTTCTAATAAAAGGTATTACCTCTCTCTGTAGACTTTGTCTCATTTAATTATATTAGAATTGAAAATAGGTAAACCAAATTGCATAAGATAATTTGTTTTGTCCCCAAACCATGCTACTAGCTCCAGCTGGGGCCTTCTGCTTCCAAATTGCTCAAAAGAGCTAGAACATCAGGTTGCAATTATTACTGTATATGTATTAACTCATTTTAATAAAAAATATCAGAGAGAGCATAAAGCATCAGACTTTGGGATTTGAAACAGCCTCTGTCTTTGAGAGATAGGGCTAAGACTCACCAGGGTTGTGTCTGCATGTACTTGTGCAGGGGCTGCCCTTGCTCGAGGCGTGGGAAGT
Organism: Phaethon lepturus; assembly: GCF_000687285.1. Lineage (NCBI taxonomy): Eukaryota > Metazoa > Chordata > Aves > Phaethontiformes > Phaethontidae > Phaethon > Phaethon lepturus. The sequence continues at coordinate 25,082 of NW_010562860.1, forward strand.
GACTGCTGCTGGTGCCGGCATTGGGTCTGGATGGGACTCAGGTCTGATCCAGTGTGGCAGCTTCTGTGTCTCCACCTTGCTGTATAATTATTTTCACGCTGACCCATTTCTCTGTCTGGAAGAAACCCAAAGCAGAAGCCCCAAAACACTTGAACTCATTGTATTTCAGCTCAACACAGCGAGAAGCATCCAAAATCTTTAGCCAAAATAATTTCTTACCAAGTTTCCAGCCAAATTTGCAGGCTCAAGAGAGTCACAGATAAGCAGCCAGCCATTTTCTGCATAACTTTGCTTCTAATTACAAATGGGCAAACATAATATATGGAGTCATTAATTGGTCAAAAATAACACCAGGAATTTGATATAATGGGGTCAATGTTTAGATATGATGATGAGAAATATTCAGTGCGTGGGCAAAATATAAGTTGCTTGGCTAACAAAATGAAAGTAAATTTTAATGCTTCCTTGTTACCTTGACCACACAGTGTTTAACTTCATGTTTGACTTTAAACGTTACAGAACGGCTTTGTTTTGGTCATGTGCACAGTGGCCTCCTCTTAACATTTATTCCTCAGGAGTAAGGATTTTATTTAATGAAGAATTTGCAGACTGAAAGGATTAATCTTTGGTATGCCTTCTTCCTTGGAGAGTTTTTTTAGAAGGAATATATTTGTTTCATGGCTTTCTGAGTATATCTTTTTGGTATACTTTCTCCCTCTCTCCCCTTCTCCCCAGCTTGTTTACTCAGGGAATAAAAACTTGACCTTGACTTTAAGGTCTTTGGTGTTTCAGACTGTACAGTCAGCAGAGAGTAAGGGGGAAAATCGATGTGAACCGTATTAAACAAGTAGCAGAGTAATGCGTAAGTGCTGGGAACTCATCCTGGCAATGGAAATGGAGGTAATTCTTAAAGGAAAACACATCCCACTGATGCATCTTTTGTGGTTAAAACCCCACATCCCACGGTCTCCTTTCTGCACCCTTTTTCTCCCCGGCTATCTAACACATCCTTGGGGCCATAAGAAGACGGGGGTGCACCAGAGCCCTCCCAAGGTACTCACCTCAGCCAGGTGGGAGTTGGAGTCAGGGGACAAAGCGGTGGCCCATGTCTTCACTTCTTGCCTGCTCTGCCTCCACATCTGCAACTCTGGCTATTACAGGGGTCCTGTTAGCATCTCCAATAAAAAAATACATCAAAAGAATCAACAAGACAGGTGAGAAAGGACAGCTGAGCAGATAAGAGACTGATGTTGTTAATGAGGATGTCAGCGACTGATAAGATTGCGTCTGTCACCAGTGGACTCACAAAGTACCCTGGCTGTACTGTGTTTTGGGAGAAACTCTGCTGTTTCCTTGCCATTTCTCAATTTATGGAGTGAAATCCTAGCTGAGCTGCCTTGGCATACTGTCGGGACATCGAGGTCAGGGAGGCAAAGTCAGACTTTATCTACCAGACATGCCTTTCCAGGAAGCCGTACAGATCATTGCTGTTTAAACGCAAATCATGTTTGGTTCAATATATTTAAATACTAGTGAAATATCCTCAGCAATCATAACAGACTGTTAATACATACGTGTATGAAATTTTAAATTAATTAGATGGCATTAGAGTACCAGTTGTGACCTCAAAACAGCTCAAAAGTACTCTTTTAAAGGATATTAATATTTAATAGGAAAAAATGCAATAGCTTCCCGAAGTCTTAATTAAATGCTTATACCTTTATGGCTTTTACAAGTGTTTTACTTAGAATTTAGTCTGCCAGGGAATTGCATCACTGGTGTTTTCTGTAACATAGGGAGTGCCCTGGGAAGTACACCATACATCAGGCTTTTTTTCTTCAGAGCCCTATTCCCCTTCTTAAACAAGGAATTGCTGAAAGACTTTGGGAAAAATGTCTGACTTTCCCTTGGAAACAACCTTCTGGAGGGAGGAGGCGAGGATGAAGGGGGTGTAGCACCAGGCATTCCAGCCTCCATCCCGGCGCGGGCAGAGGCTCCATGCGAGCCGCAGGCAGCGCTGGGGCCAGCAGCATCCGCTCATCGAGATTCCCCCCCCGATGGGAACCAAGTGCCACGTTTGCCCGTTTCATGGGATAATCATGTTAATACTTCCACAGCTGGAACATTTGGGGTCACCTCCCGAATATTGTAAATGATGGTCCTGACCCACGGAACGGCCCTGCGCGAGATTAATGCCCTGCATGTGAAATTAACTGACTTGTAGTAGCAGTAATGGCCATTCCTCATGTAAAGTAGACCCACATATGTACATCTTTATTTGCAAATAATCCATAAATCTCATCAAATAATTTCCATTTGCCTTTCATGCAATGGAAAATTAAGCAGAAGACAGTTAAAGTGAACTTCAGGCTGAAGCCCTCTAAAAAAACATGCTGTTGTGAAAAACATTGTTTAGGGTAACTTGAGAAGCCAGATGGTAAAATTCAGTCACTTTTTCCAGGGCAGAAGAATTTATAGACCCTATCTTCAGCACAAATAATCTCTATCAGCTTCCCCTGCTTTAAAATTGGGTTCCACTAACCTTTATTTATCAGGCTTTCTCTGGACCACACAAATTAGACAAAAATAGCATGGTAGCCTCTTTTCTGTTTAAGCATGTAAAGCGTGTATGTACAATGTCTAACATTAAGAATTTCAGCCGTGGTTTTATTTCCACAGCTCTTTCAGAGCCCCAGATGTTACTGCTTAAAGCCACCCTCTACACCAGCAGGGCTTCTTCAGTATTACTGCATTATAAATAACACTAATAGTAGTAATAATAGCGAGTGGTTCGTAAGTTATCTCATATCTTTCTTCAATTTTGTTCTTGCAACGCCGTGTCAGGACATTTTGTCTGAGCTGGTGGGAAGAAGGGGTATTGATTTTCTCAAGATTGCCGGCTTTTTCTCATCCTATTTAGTGCCAAGGGCTGGTATAAATTGCGCCGGGAGCACAGCACAGTGCAGGCGCAGCCGGCTGCAGCAATGCCTGCTTGCTCAGGCGGTTCACAGCAGGGACCTTGCTTGAAATCTTGGGGTATTTTTAGTTGAGCTATGTGAAGGATAAAAGTAGGGCATCAGTGCTCAGCAGAACTGTACAAACAGGTTTTGCATATGGAGCAAAACTGGAAAACGTGGGGGGGGTTGGGCTTTTTCTTCTTTTCCTTTCATTCTGCTGACTTTGCACAAAAGTTGAACATCAGGTTTTACCCAGTGAACTTACATGAGTCTGTACAATAGACGCGGGAGAGAAAACCGCTCTGTTCAGAGCCAGAGAAGAGCGAGCAGTCCCGCACCCGCCAGGTCTGCATCATTGCCAGTGTTGGCAGGACCAATGGCCCCATCGGGGCAGAGGGAGAGAGCTGGAATGGGAAGAGGTTTCGGCAGCTTCCTCGAGAGATCCTCTTAGTGTTCGTGGCTGGGAAACTGAGCAGGGAAATCGGCATCACTCGAGGCGCTTCTCTCTAGCCTAATTCTGTGGTTTGGAAAGCAATTTGAATGGAAAATTAAGAGAATTTGTGGACAAATCAGAGAAGGAAAATGGGACCAATACAAGAAGAGGAGAATAAATTAAAGGAGTGAAGTCTGGGCTTGAAAAACTCTTTAGTATCAGCATTTCTCCCCACCAAAAGGAAGCATTTTATTTTCCCTGGAAGGAGACAAAACGAACAGCAGGGACTATTGTTGTGGCAAGAACACCTGGAGATGTGCTAGCTGCAGTGAGAGCTTGCTGGCAGGGATAGCAATGGCATGATTTGCAGCAACATCTGCAGTTGGCCCAGCAACCATCTCTCCTCATTAATTAGCAGAAGCAGTAGGTTTGCCAGACAGTCCCGTTGGCTTTTGCCTTATTACTGTACCCCTTAGCTAATGAGCCATCCTCTTCCCTTCCTGCACACCTGGAGATGTGCTAGCTGCAGTGAGAGCTTGCTGGCAGGGATAGCAATGGCATGATTTGCAGCAACATCTGCAGTTGGCCCAGCAACCATCTCTCCTCATTAATTAGCAGAAGCAGTAGGTTTGCCAGACAGTCCCGTTGGCTTTTGCCTTATTACTGTACCCCTTAGCTAATGAGCCATCCTCTTCCCTTCCTGCTAATGGGCACAGAAATTCAGTGTGCATCCAAGGGGGTGACAGTGCTTACCATCATTTTGTGTATATACCCTGTGGGTCATATTTACTACAACCACATGATTCAACAGCAGAGGGCTGTAGGCCTATGGAGATAATAGCAGAGGTTCATCAATGACTCCTCTGTCCCTCCCTGTGCGTCTAATTTTATGTTGCAAGGCATGGAACCATGTATGTACAATTCTGGCTTGTACTCCCCCAAATTATTTTGGATTATATGTAGTTTATTCACAATTCTGCCTCTGTCTTCCGCTTGGACAAACACGTCCTTTCACCTGGCTTCATTGTCTCTGCCTGAAGATAAGAACCATGACACCGTAGTTCAGAAGTGATTTGGCTTCCACCAGTGAGACAATGTCATAACCCAGCTCTGCTTAAACCCCGTTTCCACAGTATAGTCCAGCCACGCAAGACAACATGCAGATCAGTAGACACGGACCCCGTCATTGGGGCCATTATGTGCCATCCCCATCGAGCACCGTCCTGGTGGTGAATTACTGCATCAATGGAGAAAATAATACAAGGCAGAGGAAGGCAGCAACCTTCAGCAAGTCTCCGAGAGCTCAGCTTTCTTTTCGAGGGCTGCACTTATGACTAAATGTCAACTCCTGGACATGGCTAATGGACTGCAGGCTGTTGCCGGGAGAGCTCCAGATCTCGGTGCAAGAGAGCTTCTATCGAGTCGTGGCTGCCTAGCCCTGTGGGTCGTGCAGGCAGGACCCCATTTGCCTGCATATAGTGCCGAGCCTCAGGCAGCGTTGCTCAAGTCATTTCATGCACAGTTTAATTCTTTCCATAAAGGGGAGGGGGACTTATTCCAAGAAAACCCGATCCAAAATGATCAAGGTGGCTTAATAACACAAGGCAAACGGCAGTGCTATGGCCCTGCTAGACAATAGCAAAACACATTTGGGTACGCAGCTCAGACCTTGCTGCATTACACATGTAATTAGGTTGTTTCCATGGTAATGATCTAATTATGGTCTTCTTGGCTTTGTGTAATCACATTTGCTGCATTTTGGCAGAGCTGTTTTCCTTATTTTTGAACTGCAACACTTGGCAAGATGTTCTTTCTAAAGCCGAATAATAATTTTGCCTGATGGAAACCGACAAGTCTGTGAGATTTTATTTAAAGCAGGGTTGAAGATACAAGACAAGACAAAACTCTCTCTCTATATATAGCATATATATGATATATATGTATATATAAAGAAGGATTTTTATCCCTGTAATTTCTATTCCTCCTTCCTTCCTACCTTTATTTTTTTTGCGAGTGGTTAAAATAATGAATTGTAGCAGTGGCTCCCATGAGGGTGGGGAAACTCCAGAGACCTCTTTTCTGTTCCCGGGGTTAGTGATAGGCTGACCTTAGGGCATGAGATTTCACCTCTCCCTGCCTTATTTTCCCTGTCTGGGGATAATGATGCCGACTTCACATGAGATGTATATGCAAAATGTGTATTATTTCTACTAAGCTATTTCAGCTCCCAGTAAGCGTGATACCTTAGAGACAGATGGTGAAATCCTGGCCCTGTAGAATGCCAAGGACAAAACTCTCATTGATTTCCACAGTGCTGCAATTTCCCATGTGGCTGTTCAAACACCTGGGAAAAAATCAGATACAGAAAGCCAAATCTGGCAGCCTTGACCAGTATGGATTCTCCACCCTGCTGCCCCCGAGCTGAGCAAGCAAGGCGGTATTAGGCGTCGGTGACACGTGTGGTACCTCTCTTGGCTGCCACGGCACTGCGGGGAATCTGGCGGTGGGATTTGTTGTTCGCAAGCGGGCTCCCCTTTACCACGCTCACCCCTCCCTACAGCTTGGCTTACTCTGCCGTGTTACGGGGCTGTTTTAGGGTGGTGCAGGGTTCAAGGCTCTGCTAGAGCCAACGCTCGTGGGGATTTATCATGGTCCGTGCTCTGATGTGCAGCAGAGGCGCCTGTAATCTCTCCTAAGGCAACTCTCTACTTGAAGTCAGCTGCAAGATCGGGCTGTTAGTTATCACTTACAAAGATTATTAAAGCTTTCTTGCAAAACAAAAGATACATTCTAGCTTGAGCAATAAGGGATCTGGGGAAAGATAGGAGATGAAAGGTCAAGCAAGACGAGCTTGTGAAATCACACTGGAGCAGAACGGCAGGCTGTAGTCAGCCAGAAGCTTGTACCGCAATTGGCAAGGCTATTCATGGAAAGTTTTTTGATCAGAGTTGCCATGACAATAGGAAACACCTAAAAAAGATCTGTGAAATGTTATATCAGCATCAAGCCAAGAAGTTAAGCCAAATCCTACACTCTGGTTATTCCTATGAGTCAGTAGCTTTCATAGTAGTATAGCTAAAGGAAGGATTTGGCCCTCTGGCTTTGAAGGTTTGGGAAAACAGGTATGAAATGTAAATTATGATAGAAAAGATTTGTGCTGTAAAGAATTTGCTGTGGAAGGATGTTGGAAATCTTCCAAATACCGTTTACAGATCCTGCTTAGTGTACTGAATATATACACAAGACAATGGAGTCCTCTGATTTTGATATTCAGGTGGGGTATGGCTGTTTTTTGAATGACTACAATATGACACCCACTCCGCACATCCTCTAGGGGCTAGGGATTGAAATTTCCATCTGTAAACCTTTACAGAGAGATTTAAAATCCAAAATGAGTGGCACTGAATTTCAAGGACCCAGCAAAAATAATTCGCTTTTGAAAGCAGTGTTTTCTGAAGATATCAGAGGTGAAAAGAAAACATGGCGTTGCCATTTTTTGGAATGAATAATGATGTGAAGGTGGGTTTTTTCCCTTCATTTGATGCATCTCTGAGTACAGGATCCACAGAGCTTACAGCAAGGACCAGAGACTGTGTCGTCTGCTGGGTTTTTTTTTGCAGCACTGACCATGCTGTTAGTCCAGAGGAAGTAAGTTACGCTATTGAGCCAGATGCTTTCATGTTATGTTCTGCAGAGAATGAAACTAACTGCGATTAGCTATTGCCACTTAAGGTTTACCAGATTGACACCTCTCAAATGCCAAGATATACCCAAATAAGCCCACAACAAATGCTTGTGAATGGACAGGCAACTGCACAGCAGTCATGGTGGAAGTCAAACAACAGTGGAGTGGGGTGGGATTTCAAGTTTGCTCTGTCTCTGCTCCTAGTGAACACCTTCTCTGAGGACCTTTCATCAGGTCACAGCTAATTGACTTCCACATCTTCCCTGTAGAGCAGGTAGGTATGAAACCTGTACACTGCTGGAACGTCGTTCTCCATTGATATACAGCCACCTCCTGGATGGGATGATATAGCAGCTGGTAAACAGGGCACAGTCTTAGGAAGACATTTTGTGCCTCAGGTACCCTTCCCCTCACTCCTCCCCTGTCTTTTCAGCCAGAGAGAGGAAGAGGAGGGTGGCAACCAGTTGGAGTTTTGTGGCCCCAAGGTTGAGAGAGAAGAATAAGCTCTGGGGCTGGTGGGGACCAAGCCGCAGCAACCTTGGTCGCTCCAGGCTGGAGCTTCCCAGAAACATGGCACCACCAACCCCTCACTGGAAACCCTACAGAAAAGCCTTCAGCTGAGGAGCAGCCCAGCTCTACTGGGCCCCCCCTAGGGGCGAGGGGTGAGCTGCCTGAAGGGGAGGGGTTGGGTCTTCTCTGTATTTTGTCCATCCAGTACAGCAGCGTACAATGGGATACACGACATAACCATGAGGGGTATCATCTCCTGCTTCTCTTCCTGTCTTCTCCCTATTTAAGAGCTCAGCAGCAGAAGGGACAGGCTTGCCTCCAGAGAGAATCATGGTATGTTAATGAGAGCCCTGTTCATGGAAACTGCTGGTTCTTGCACTTTGGCTCTGGTTGTGGTACTGGACAACATGGAATGGCACATTTTACTGTGCAGGCTGTATAGACGCCCCTGCTGTGCAAAGCCTTGCACGCGAGCCGCAGTAATCACCATCTCTTGCCTTCAAGGACTAAAATCAGAGTTGAGGAGCCTGTCCTCCTTTCCACAAGTCTACAGACTTCATTAATGCCACCAAGGGTTTTACATGTGCCTGCAGAAGAGACTAGACCCTTCAATTTATTCTTCCCTTGTTTCCTTCTTTCATAACCCAGATATTTGCATAATACAGAGCAGCAATTCCAAGTGCCAGGTGCCTCCGTTCCTGCTGCACAGGCTCCATATGCTGCCTATCTGTGTCAGTCCCAGGGAGCTCTACAGTTGCAGGAGGACAATTTTCAAACTGTACGCGTGTAAATTAGAGCTGACGCTCGGCAGCTTTAATTCATGAACTCAATCTGATCCTTGCTCACACCCTACCCATTGGATAAGCTTAATACCATGATCAATACAGCCAGATAATTACAACTAGTAGCAAAGCTAAGTGTATGTTTCCATTTTTTTTCATCAAAACAAAGTCCTGGTGATATGTTCCTGCCAAGGCTTATGCAATTCTTTATTGCACTGGGAGCTTACACAACTCTAATACTGTATAATACTTTTTACATGAACACATGAACAGCCAGAAATTCCCTCTCATCTAAATGTAGCTCATCTATCTTGGTACGAATCTCTAATTCTTCCTGTGTAGGGGGGAAGTTGTCCCTCTGTTTCCGTTTTGATCTACTGCCAAATCCACTGACGTCAACAGCCAGAACAAGAATGATTGAGAAAAATGAAAGACTGGTCCATGAAACTTCAGAGCTTTCTTTGGGTTTCACTAGCTAAAGCTGGTTGATATAATTTCCCACTTTCTCCTGGTCACCCCAGATGTTGTTTCTCAAACATAGGTTGCCATTTTGCTCTTCACATATTTGCTTTGCTAATGGTTTAGAGAAGCTTATCCTTTGCAGACATTGCTTTAGGAAGAGATAGTGGCAAGCAGAAATCCATTTCACACTGCCCTGGGAAGCACAAGTCAACTTAGAGACATCCTGATTTTCTGTGTCAGGTGGAGCACTGAGGAGGACACCGTTTCTGACCACAAAACATTGACTCCCAAGCCAAAAGTATATGGGACAACTCAATGCATACTGCCCAGTGAAACATGAGCATTTTTCCCATTTTCACTAAATTATACAGAATCAACAAGGTCCACAAGGCATGGGTCAGGTTACCTTGATCAGGACCTAAGCAACAGCTCAGCGATAGACAAAACTCACCTCTCTGCTCTGCAGCAATGCGAGTAGGTGAACCCTCTTCCTCTGAAGTGTGATGTCCGTCTCTGACTTCTAGGATGTCTGGAGTTAAACAGCAGTAGTAACCCTGCGGTGGCAAGGAAGCAAAGTGACTGCAATCATTAATTGCACTGCTATAAATTCTCTGGTATGAGAAACTTTCATCTGTGCACACAGTTGTGAAGAAGCCATCATGAACATGGACTTTAGCGCACATACACACACAGAGCATATGTACCCACAGGGAGATCAATAGATTGCATATGGTGCACGTGGCATAATTCATGACTTTTCTTGAAGGCTGTCACAAATCTGAGATGTATTGGGTGAGAAGAGTACTGGGGTAGTCTTTTAATTAGTCCACAGCTCAGCTGTGTTGTAAAATTCACTCTCTGATACTGCATCCAAAATTTATAACCTTTTAAATCAAAGGAACATCTCAGACTCTGAGTTTTTGCTAATCGGAGGTGTTAATGATAAAAGCACAAGCCTGAAAAAGGGACATGTTAGACAATTATTCACAATATTCAGAACTGTTTCTCAGACCAATGTTCTACCCTATAAAAATTAATCTGGAAAATATATGGGGCTCCCAGCTGTCTCGCTCATAACTGCATATTATCTGCTTGGTGCTGCTGGAGGTGGCATGACAGGAAAACGGCGTTTTGCCCATCTGTGGTGAATGCTCCTGAGGACTGCTTGTTAAATGTGCATGGTGTGGATGCTATAGGGCCTTCAGCTCAAGCACATCCATACTGGAGAGGAAAATCTCTTCGTGAACACACCCAGGGCTTGGCAGCCTTAGTGACCCCAGACCTAGACCCTAGGAGCTCAGGTATGGTGCTGGCTTGAGAGGATTTGAGGGGGTGGAGCAGATGACTGTGGCTCTTGGCCACATGGACATTTTACTTCAGTAAGACAGACCCTGCTGTCTCTTGGCTTCTTAGCAGCTGTTGCCAGATGTGACTTACCTTTTGCTAGGATAAGAAGAAGAAAAATAGTATCTCCAAAGCTGGTTTGAAGACATACTGAGTGCTTTCTGTAGAAACAACTGTTCTCTGCAAAAGTTTATGTTGTGCAGTTGTTCCTTACTGCAGGGCAGTTATACTGTGCTGCTTTTTCATACATCAAAATGTTACTGAAGTTGCCAGCAAAAGCACAGCCTGACAATCTTGTGTCACAGTCAGAAGCACGGGCCACCATGTACGTGGTGTAGCAAGTGTCGTTGTTACCTGAAAAGTAATTAGTGCAAATAAAGAGCGAATATACAATTGACTGGTGGGCAGTACATGGAAAACATTTACAAAAATTTCACCTTCCATTATCCCCAAAATCAATTTGTTTTCAGTTATTTTGAAGTTTATTTTCAGTTTTGTCCAGTTACAGGCTCTCTTGCATTGAGCTTTCCTTTCAGGCCACACAGTTCTTTCATATTGAAATTTTTCATTTGGAAAATGTCTAAAGGCGCATTTCAATTACTGAAAACCCTTTTCCTGCAAAAATATTGAAAAATAGTGCTTAAAAGAGGCAGTAAATTTTTCAGTGTTTGCTATTCAATGATTTTGAAGCACAACCGTTGAAAGACTCTTTACCACTACAGTGAATTCACCTGGAAAATCCTTTGCTCTTTAGGGTAGGTCCCAGGGTACGTGTCCAAAGAGAAAGGCACGAGCATAAAAGACTGACTTTTTACACTGGGTACACTCTGTTTTTGTATTTATTACATCTGTATCCATACTGTAAATAGTAGATTAGAGTTTCAAAAATTAAATAGACCCCAAATAGTTTACAAGATCTAAGTGGCCACTATGTCTGGTTTGTTCATTTGCATTTTAATCAGCCGCAGATGGAAAGGTTACTCCCCGCCGTGTCGAGGGATTTGAGGGCACTGCAACCGCAGATTGCGGCCATCGTGGGCGAATACGGCTTTGTTTGCACGAAGTAGTGAAACTCCCTTGTTACATTTGGTGATGGCTTTTCTTTGTGGTTAAAAGACTTTTCAATATCACCAAAGAAAAGGAAGAGAAATATGTTTGGTGCATACTCTTCCATATTTCCAGTAACGCCTTCCGTTTTCAGAAAACAGTCATAAGAAAACACATACAATGCTTTGATATTTCAAGGTGCTGGTTGCAAAGGTCGCACCGGCCCTGCTCCGGCAGCTCTCCGTGCTCTGGGAAATGCCAGCAGCCTCCAGGGCATCTCAGCCCAGCCTGCCCGAGGGTGATGGAGCAGGAGACAGCTGCAGGCTGCCAAGACCCCAGCCCATCCAGAAAGCCCAACCTGCGTTCCCTGACACCCCTCTGCCAGGGATGGACTTCGCAGCCGTGAGCAGAGACCAGCAGAGGTGTGCGGTTTAGCTGTGGGTAAAAGCCTGGCAGCAGGCTGGAGAGCCTGGGGGAAGCCCATTAGTTAAGCGCTGAGGCACCCAACGCTGTTATCGCTAATGCCTTCAGCGCAGGACGGGGCTGCAATCAATTTCATAATAAATCAACCCCATTTTCTAATATGAACCAATTTATCTGCCAGGCTGACTTGCCAAACACTATTAGAGGCTGAGGTCAAACTGAAAAAGACATATCACGTTTTCAGCTTCTCCTCCTAACTTCGCATCTCGGAGACACACTCTGCAGTCTCTGGTTCGCAGCTCTTTACCCTCCCTGGAGACTTCTCCTTCAGGAGACTTTCATTTATAGATGATGC
>NW_010562860.1:37110-45239 GCF_000687285.1 Phaethon lepturus
AACACAGCATGAATTATATTTTTAACCCCAGCCACTAACACGGCAGCTTAAGTCTGAAACTAGCACCTGCCTTTTGTCACCACTGTACAGTATTTATAGAGATTGGATAAAAATGTTATTTGAAAGGTTTGATTTGCAGCAGAACCAAGAAAATCCTGGTTTACTACAACCAAGCCCACGTTATGATTTTATCTGTGTTCATTTAGGCTACAGCTCTGGTGGAGACACACAACTTAAAGAGTTAGCTGTGGTAAACAAGATAGGAGAGAGATCCGAGATTCTTATTTATAGAAGAAATCACACAGAGATTACTATAAAAATGATTAATACATAACAAATACAGATAGCATTAGTTTAAGGATACCCAGAAGAAACAAAGGAATCTCTGCCTTGAATGGTCATTGTACAGCACAGGCTTGTGAAAAATTCACGTATACATGAGCAAGGAGCTGGGAGCTGCCGGCAGCTAGGAGCCTCGGACTGCACCAGATGAAAACACGCCAGCGTTTAACCGTTCACTTGACATTACAGAGCAGCACAGTCAGCCATTACCATTCCCAGACCAGCAGAGGATATCGATTATCCCATTCAGAAGAGTTAAGGTGTTGCTGAAAGCAAGAATAATAATTGCATCAGCAGTTAGCATCCTGGGTGGGTACGCACATGAGCCTGCGTGTAAACAAAGAGTGAGAGATGTCTTCTAGCGGAGGAGCAGTGAAAGATGGAAAAAAATGGTCTTAGTCCAACGAAAAACTTGGGGACAGGATAACATAACCAAAACCGCAGCACAAAAAGGCTTGGAGTTAACTGGCAGCAAGGCAGATACAAATTAGAGACAAGTCAGGCAAGAGGAATAAATTCTCTAACAACACAACGACTACCATGGCAGCAACACAAATGCCACCAGCACTCAGTCTGAATGCAATGGCATCCCTGGCAGCAGCCACAACTTGCTCAGCTTTTTCCATACTTGTCTCCTTGTAACTCCATACTTGCGTCACTATTTCCATTAAGCTAATGAAAATAAATTCCAGATTGCGGTAGGTGTACAAGGAAGGGCTTCACAATTTAAAATTATGCCAACAAGCTGGTCAGAACAATTTTTTATATTAAAAAAAAAAAGGTAACACAAGGGCTAGTACTTCTTAAAGAGAAGACAGTCAAAGCATTACAAATGCAAATCTGGGCGAAGCACAGCTGAACAAAGCCACCCAGCTGAACTTTCAGTAACACAGGTAGTTACTGGAGATGCTGAGTAAGGTGGCTGGTTCGACTCTTCCTCGCAAAGGGAGTTCCCTCTGGTGCATTTATTTGAAATCTTTTTGATTTTGCACTTACAGCACTTACCTACTGGAAGATAACCCGGAGTGTTAACAAGCCCAAAGTCTTTTTATTTCTGGTATCTTATTTGAAACAAATATCCCTTAATATTCTTCCCTAATGCTATTTTTTTTGTCTGTTTGTTTTCCAGGCAGAAAAGAAATGGTCAAATCTGCAGTAAAGAAGATTACCTATGATGTTTTTTTGAAAAAAATACACATACAAAGGCATAAAAGGAAGGATGTACTCTCTTAACCTTTCCCTTCTAAAGCTGACCTTTTTCTAGCCTAGATTGCATTTAGCTGATGTACATCTTCAGATGCAAATTTGATACAAAGCCTGCTGGACTCAGTGGAAAGGTTTCCACTGGCATTCATCAGCACTGAGCCAAGGCCATACTACTAACGAAATTTCTTAGATAGAAATAGTAAACAATATTATGAGTGGTTTCATCTTTGTTATAAATCCAGGGACAGTAATGTCAAATTTGGCACTGCCTTAGTATTCCTGAAACTTTGGTCCAGAGGGCTCTCCATAGTTCACGATGAAAACAAATAGAATGAGAGGAAAATAGCAGGAAAGTAAGCAAAATGGGGAAAGTCTATCGGGCACATTTTGAATGGAGGTGCAATGAAAGGAATAGAGCAACCACAAATTATTTCACCATGACCTCACAGTTCATGAGTCATTTGTGCTGATGACTTGGGTATCAACACCCAAGAAGGTGCAATAATATTATTCAGAAATTTGACCCAGGTAATTTTTGCATAATGTTAAAATTGAAGTATTAAAGAAAAAATATTTTGGGTTGCCATGAAGTTGTTTCTTTTTCCAAAAAAAGTCCCCCAAACTCTAAAAGCTAATATTCAGTTGACTAATGTCTGTTTCATCCCATCTTCAGATTAACCTCTTGAAGGAATTAAAAATGGAAATTTTTAAACCAACTAACTTAAATTACTGAAAAAAGAGTGAAATTTTCATGTCTGAATCCCAAAACTAACCATTTAAACTTTAGAAGCTAAATTTCTTACATAAACTCTGTTGCTTCAAATTGCGTTTTTCTGGTGACTTTCTTCTTTTCATCAAAATGTAAGATGGGCAGCGGATTCATGCACAGCAGCATACCTGGGCGAGGGCAATGCTGCGTCTCCGTGCCGGCAGAGCAGGACAGGAGGCACAAAGGATGCAAACGGAGGCACACGTGGTGGCTGGGGATGTCGCCTGGCTTTCCGGGCTGTGTCCCTGAGCAGAGAGGCTGGTGTCTCCACCGGAGCTACGAGAAGCCCTGCTGACCCTTCAGCTGCATTTGCCCTGTCTCAGCCTGGCATGGGTGCAGGGGTTGGGACACCCATCACCCAGCTGGATGGGCACAGTCACCCACTGTCCCACTGACTTCCACATGATGCTTGTTGGAAAGTCATTCCTTGTGAATAAGCGCATCAGGAAACCCTGCAATAACAGTAAAACACCTGCTATGAAGCGAGTTGTAATTTCTTTCCCAATATAAACCTATCTGTAGAAAATGATCCCACAGCGACTTATATTAAACTGTCAGTGAGCACACCCCTTAAAAGCTTTTTATTCTGATTTTAATTTACGGCATTTGACAAGGAAGAGAATTGAATAACGCTGGTGCCGATTCCAGTGCAGCTCAGCCGATTTGCTCTGGCCGAGTGTCGGGCCAAGTGCCCGACAGCCCAAGCCATATATCCTGTTTTTTCACTAACAAATATTGTCACTCCACCACCTTTGCGCTCTTTTCTTATCCAGCTACTGAGCTCTGGAAGCCACGAGATGTCTTTCTCAATTAGGCATTAAGAAGGTGTACATGTATTCATGCAAGAAGTTTTCTTTTAATATTTTGATTGCATGACATTTCCTCTCCTTTTTCGCCAAAAATACTCACCCAGAGCAGCGAGCAGCCCATGACCCCCAGGATCCATCAGCTGCTTTGGGGGCATTTGTAAAAGACAACTAATAGAGAAATGCTGCTTTCAGTTGGCTTCAATTTACTGCAGCTGCAGCTCCGCTGGAAATTGGTGTCTGCAATCAATACAACTCAGAACTCAGAATCACCTTTAAATTTAAGGAGAAAAAGCCCAAACCTTGTGATACCCCAGACGCGAGCCTGTGAGCTGCTGCTGCCAAATCACAGCTTTTGCAGGGGAAAATATCTGCAGGTTTTTAAGAGCACGGCCCCGCTTCTGCTTGGCACAGGGTAAACCAGCAGCACCTCCACGGGGTCCCAGACCTTCGCTGCGATAAGATCACTGCTGCATCAGACGCTTCAATGTCATAGCGTCAGCTCATTACTATGGGGAAAGAGCTTCCCTTGATTAGTATTACTTTCTGCTCGGTAGGTATTTAAGGAAGCAATTTCTGAGTGTTGTCTTCTGCGGTATGTGCTGGGACATTTGAAGGTTTCTGCCCCTGGTCAGACACGGGTGTGGTGTGGGACAGTAAATCTCAGCCATGTCTCCTGAACTTGGTCCAGCACCTCAGGAGCAGCCACCCGGGTGTCATTGCAGTGCAGTCAAGCGATGGCAGAAGACAAGCAAGGAAATCCTCTCTCTGGGCAGCCAGGGAAGGCAAAGGAGAACACCCTGGCCTGTTGGCTGAGGAAAGGAGACGTTGAAGTTCCCCTCCTGTAGCTATGCCCACCCGCTGTGGTGTGCTGGACAGTCACCTGTACGCTGAGGAAGGGCTGTTGGAGACGAAAGCTTCACATAATTTAGTGGGACAGTATATCAGGGCCTCCCCTTGCACCCCGCCATTTGGTGTCGGGAGAGGCTGAGCCTGGGCTGTTTTCTTTATAAACCTGCAGTGAGTCACAGGAGTGTGGCAGTCAGCTCCCTGTGCTAAATGCGGCTTTGGCAGATCCTCTCAAGCCTCGCTACATCTCCTTCGGTTAGGGAAGGAGAGCGTCTCGGACCGTCTGCCACCCCGTTTGCTCTGGCCAGCCTCGGCACGGCGATGCCCGCTGTCCCCAAAGGTTTCTGGCAAGGCTGCATCGCAGGCAGCCAGACTGCGAGGAAGGCGGGAGGAAGCTAGAAACAAAATCACCATGCAAAGAGCAGCTCAAAGAATAGGAGGTCAATCCCTGGTAAAGCCACCTGACTTTTATTCTCTTTTATTCTCATTTATGGCCCAGGAGGGCCAGGCTGGGTGCTGCTCACAGCTTTGGGCACCTCCTTTGGCTGGTGCACCCGGGGCAGGGTGCTGGGGTGCCTGGGCTGGACACGGCTTTCAGAAGATGGTGGTGTCCAAAAAGCAGGCAGATATGTTGGGAAATACAGAGGGGAAACCTGAGAGAAGCAACAAGGTTGGGCTTAGAGACCTGGAAAATCCACGAGGCTCCAAAGACAGCAGTGAAACCATCGCTCCCTGGCACATATTTGAGCCTTTGCCAGGGGAAAACTTCTGAGGTTAAACTAACAAATGGAGGCATTTTTCTGCCACAAAGAAGCTCTCTTTTGATCTGGGTAACTCAACCCACTTGCAGTGCCAACAGCGGTTCATGGAGCAGTTTGGCGGGTGGAAGGCGAGGGAGGCAGGGGAGAGCACCAGGGATGTAGAGGAGCAGAGATGTCCCACCCGGTGAGTCATGTCTCCACCCCACTTAGGCTCCTCTCAACAGAGGCACCAGGGCCTACCAGTGCAGATGCACCTCGTGGGATGCTCACGTGGACTTTTTGGGAGCCTTACTGGGCTTTTTGAGAGTGCCAACACCCAGTGTATAAGAAATTGCATCTTCTGCCCTCAAGCTTCTCTATAGAGAGTTGACGTCGTCTCTCTATGACTCAGTTCCCTCAGCAGGTCATGGGCAACTATCGTATCTCCCAGATGTGCTATGAGAATAAATACATTAAAAATTGCAAGATACCCAGAAACATAGTCATTTGTGTCCGGTATGTCCTATAGATAGGAAGAAAAGAAGTCTCTAAAGCAAAACTCAGTGTATTTGCAGATGCTCGTGAGCTCAGCACCCAAAAGCCTCACAGCAGCTCACCAGCGCACTCATTTCTCAATAGCAGGGAATGCCAGCATCTCTGTGCTGACTGCCCTTCATTTATAATGAGTGGCTCCAACATCTGGGGATTCCCAGCAGATTTGGGAGGAAGTTGACAATGATGCCCCAGGTGCTGCTCTCATAGCACCACGGTGCTTCCAGTGCTTGGACCTGATGGTGAGCTGCCCACGCTCACCAGCATGGGGTGCTCCCAGCACCTCAGATGCTGACTGCTCCTGGATAACCACCTCTGGTGGCCAATGGAGACAAGCCCAAGCTGCCTCTGGGCATTGGGGAGCCATGAGAGACTTTTGGAGATGTCTATGTGCCTCCAGTTACTGGTCACAAACCTAGTTCAAAGTCAATACAGCAGCACACTTATGTGAGACGTTGTATTTTGTAGCATTACTTCATTATTTCCTGAGTACCCAGTAAAGCTAAAACCAAGAAGAATTTTTCCATCTTTGTAATTTTCCTTGCCTATACATTAATTAGCAATGGAAATATATTAATTTTTTCATCAGTAAAAAGGAGACATCTGTCCTCCCCAAATTTGTTGGCTTCCAACCTCACTCTGATGTTCCTATTCTCTTTTACTGCTCTCTCTTGAAAACACCACATTTTTCAACAGCTTTCTAATGTAGGCAAGGAGACATTGAACTTCCTACAGACTATGTAGCTTACAGGCTAAACGCTCATTCTCCTCTGCCCTGAGTCTGAAATGAAGTCTGGGACAAAGCACAATGCTCTCATCATGCCTGGGAACAATGGGGCAGTGGGGCTGGGGCAGAGCTTCTCTGGTTGCCAAACTGATGGGTTACCAGCAGCCACACCAGGAAACGATTGAGTAGTTTTGTCTTCGCCATCTGTTAATTAGCTAAGGGAACGGGTTTGCAAATACGGAGAGTCGTCTGCAGGGCGGAAAGCAGCTGAACACGTTGGTACCCTCAGGTCAGCGCTGACAACACACGGAGGCATTTGAAGCTCCAGGCAATCCAGACATCATGAGGACCAGCTCATGAGATCTTGTTTTCCACAGCCAGGAGCCACTTGCTGCCCATGCCCTGCCACCTTCATGCTGAGAAAAGGGAGGAGGGGAGGCTGCCCCCCTGCTTGAGTGACTTTAAAATTAATATTACTGAATTCATAAATGCCTACACGTTTACATTGCTATTGTCAGAGGAAAGGACTGCAGGACCACCTTGGGGTTGAAATTTAGCCCTCGGCTGCACCCAGGCCTTAATATCCACTGAACAGCATGGGCACGCAAAGGGTAGGCTTTGGTGCAAGGACTGGATAGAATTTCATGTGTTATATCCACTTGATTGCCTACTTAGAAATTATAAAAATGTACTGTATTTTAAAACTGCAGTCATAAGACAGCAGTTTCCATCTGAATGATAATGAAACACGCTCCAAGGTAATGCTGGGACTTCGCTGGCTCTATTAGAGATCAATTCAAAGCTACCAAAGAAAAAATACATTGCACTAATAAGTGTTTCTCATTTATAAGTTCCCCTTCAGGAGTAATTAAATGTGACTTCCCCCCCCCCCTTTAGATGACTGATTTGTGGGATAGCTGTCATGTTTTTGTCTGAGGCTCAAAAAAGAGAAATTGAAGATCTGAGATACTTAAAGTGAGTAACAACACACCCCAGGGAGAATTCCCACCTGGCTGCGGCAGGGGGCGAGCACTGCCAGGCCCGTGAGTGAGAGCCCGAGGGTGAGTTTCAACGTGCCAAAGAGAAACAGTGCGCGGGCTTGACCCTGCACCCTCTCCCTCATGGAGCACAGCTCAGGGGCTCCTTCTGCTCTTGTGACCGTGCCTCCCATGGAAATGCTTCCAGAAATGGGAGACGCAACCTTTCAGGGTCTTGGGAAGTTTCTGAATTGCTGGGAGGCAGCACCCTGTGTTCTTGCCTCGGCCGCGCAGATGAACCCAGTTGTGCACCCAGGGGATGCACCCACCAGGCATCCTGCCTCTCTTTTTACCTTGGATGAACAGATGCCTTTTAGTCTAACAACATGAAGCCCGACACAAACATTAAGCATCAATAGGAGTGATTCTTCCAATGTGATAAATTATAAAACAGCTGCACGAAACCCACTATAATTACACTTTTATGGCTCAGCAAACTACATCCAGCCTCTCTGCCCCCCCAACAGCCATACCCCATCGGTGAAGGTTATACGTGCTAGCAAGGGAAAACTCATCAACGGCAATAAGCAATCATCGCCAACTGCTCTATCCAGGTCAGAAGGTGAGCGACTGCGGCTCCAGACATTTGCGCTGGAAGTTAGGTAAGAACTGGCAGAAGAGCCCCACACTGGGGGCTGAATCTGTGGGGTCTTCTCTGCAGAGGAACAATGACCTCCCCGCTGCTGGCATGGGTAGGCAGGAGATGGAGGGACCAGATGGGACTCCCGAGCATTGTATGGCACCAAGGCCAAAGGAATTAGTGTGGGGGCTAGGAGGGAAAAGCTTGATTCTGGCTTTCACAGATATTCACACAATTAAGGTCAGGGCCTTATCACAGTCTATCTGCAACAGTTTATATCCATTTGTTTATTTATTTGTTATCCTGACGGCTTGGCTTCGGGGACTGGATGGCTGCAGTCAAGCCTCGTGAGCTGCTGATTTTGCAGTCTTCTCCCTCTGGTGCGTTTTGTTTATATTTCCAGGCATGTGTTATTTCAATTTTTGTTTATCTCCTGTATCAATCAGTAAAACAGTCTCAAGAAACAAGGCCAGGCCAACAAGAAAGATGCAGGTTTTGTTTGGACCAAGATATGGCATTCC
>NW_010562860.1:45284-53948 GCF_000687285.1 Phaethon lepturus
TGGTATTTATGGCTCTCCACCTTGCAGACAGAGCCGAAACCCAAGCTTTTCCCACCGGTGGCTGTTAAACTTGATGCGGAGGGTAGAAGTGATTAACCCCTGGCTTCCCTCACTTTATTAGCTCTTTAGATGGTAGATTCCTTTTCTGGGCCAAGCCTGAGAATGTACGTGGGTGACCAGCCACCCTTTTACTCTCTTTCATTTGTGCTGAGGGCTGGTGCTCAGCAGTTGGCTAACAAGACAGGAGCATTGGTGGATGAAACCAGCTATTTGCTGTGAACAGACCCGTGTACATCTGTTTTTCCTCCCTCTCCCTCCCTACCATGGGAAAAAAATACAGCCTGCTCAGTCTCATTTCCAGGCTCCCTGCTCGAGCAGTGGGATCAGACCGCCTGCACGTTAGCTGCTCGGCCCCGGCATCCAGATCCAGAAATGGTGGTCAGCACCAGGTTGGAGGGGCTGCCAAGTCTGGAAGACGGGCTCGGTACGCTCAGCTCTGCTTGGCTGCTGCAGAAGAGCACAGGGTTAATTTTCCAGGTGCTGGGCTCCAAGCAGCACGGTTCAGGCTGGGGGGGCTGGCAGCAGCTCTGCGCTTGCAGCCTCTGCCAAAGCTCTCCCCGGCTGCCGAGGCGGGGATCTGGTTTGCAGGCTGCGACGGGGAGAGCCAGGGAGCAGGACCGCTGTCACCGGTGCTCAGGGAGCAGGAGAGGACCCAAGCGGTATTTTTTTTTTTGGACTTGAGATTTTCCTCTCCTTGAATTAAAACAAGAGATGTTCCAAAAAACGTGGCGGGGGGCGGGGGGGAAGAGTGCCGGTCTACAATTGCTGGAGAGTTCAAAGAAATGGGTTTCCTAACGGGAATATGACAACCCAAGGATTAAGGATTTAGAGCTAAAAGCTTAAGGATATATGCACATTGCTGTTCGAGATGGATGTAAAAGGATGTAAATACCAGTTAAAATGTACTCTGAGGAAAAAACCACGCATACTCAAATCATTACAATTCAAACAAAGCAATCGCCAATTCCCCAGCAATTTACATTGACATGCATAATATAATTCTCATGCTAAGTTATCTATTTCCAGCATAGTCCTTACTCAGAGTGTCTGCAAGGGGGAGGGAGAGCCAGGCTATGGCTTAACTTGTGGATAGTCACTGGCCTGGGAGAGCTATGCTGTACAGTCAAGCAGAGTGACCTATATTTCAGGTTTCCCTCAAACAAATGGGAACAGTCGCGCTTCCAGCAGAGAGACCCAGAAACATTTTCACCTCCAAAGCCCATAGGAGATGGGCAGGTCTGGAAAAAGAGGATCAAGATCTAAATGTTCAGGGGTACAAGGGCATCTAAGAATACGACATTCGTAGACACAGGCACGTCCCTCATCAGGTAGAAAGGACTTCCCCTATGCCATGCTCAAAACCAGCCTCTCTCCCAGAACTCTGCGTATTGCAACATATTTCTGCTAACAAGATAAGACTTGCTGTAACATCAGTCCTGCCTACACGTCATCCACTGCCTGCTCCCCATCTGTTAGTCTTGATATTTCCTTAATCTCTTTCTCTCACACAGCTCCATGAATAGTTCCCCTCCATAGCACAGGGAGTGAAATTGGAGAATGCAACGTTGCTCTCTGGGAAAGGCAAATATTGCTGTGAAACGAGAAGCTTAAAGGCCCAGGCAGGGTGGTTGTCCCCCAAGACAGCACAGAGAAACGCAATGAGAAAATGGAGGGAGCGTTGAATTTGAAGTGTCTGTTCTTTAATTATAAATGTTCTTCCTCCGAACAGCTTTTCTTAACAGCTGGTCATCAATTACATAGAGTTACTGAGGTTTTCAGACAGGAGATCAATAAATGGGATTTTTTTCTTGGCCAGGAGAAGCCATTACATAATGGCTGTGTTTTTTCCCTCTGCTTGCCAAGCTATCAAAAACTGGCAAGCGTTCAAGACAGTGCGACTATTCTTAGATGAGGGGCACAGCATCAAGCTCAGCAGCAGCAGCGTGGTCTCCGATGCCTGGACCCCGGGAGGGCAGCCAGAGAGGGACGGTGCGGTACAGGGTGTCTCGGCCCCCGGGGAAGGGCATGGGGCTGGATGCAGCTTCAGGAGGATGTATGGTAATGAAACAACAGCCTCAGTGCAGTGGTATGTCTGAGTTGCATTTAAAAATGTGCCAGATCTAAATAAAAACAAACCAGAGAGTGACAGAGAAAGATGAACAGCCTTCCAGAGCTACCTACCGCTCCACGTAGGAAACCTCATCGTGTGAGGGGGAATAAATGGCCGTAGTGTAACAACATGAGAGTGTACCCCTCCGCTGTCTGATTTGAATGGATTATTTGCAGTGAAATCAAGGCTATCTGCACAAAAAAGGGAGAGGGACTCTCTCACGTACTGCAACCTTTGCTGCATGTTCCATATAAATTAGGCTGCTGCTGTATGTTTTAAATGGGGAATCCCATCTGCATCTTTGCCGATGACCTGTCTCACACAGACATGACACATAAGCTTTTCTAGAGACATTTCGGTGACCCACTGTCATGCCATAAACCATCTGGCTACTTCTATAGTAGCAAAGCTTAAAAATAAAGCCACTCCCTTTACGATCTGTGGCTTACAAAAAAACCAAAATTCTGTAGATGGGTTGTGCTGCCACAACCTCGAGCCGTCACGCACCAGCCCGGACCGCAGCAGCGTGTTCCTCTCGCAGCCAGCACTACGGGAGATGATGGATTTGTCAGCTCCTCGTGACACGGCGCTGCCTTACGGGACAGTGCGCTCTCGCCCACGCATGTCTACCAGCCCTTCATCGGGTGAGAGCAAGCAGGATCAGGCTCATTAGGTTATGCTTAGTAGAAATACAAACCTAATAAAAAGCAAATTTCCCCCTGCCAGGTGCTGGGCGGGGGAAATGCACCTATTCCACTTCAGCCCATCATCAGCGGCATCAAGCGAAGAGGGCAGGACCAGGGTGGGCTGAGAACCCAGCCTGACACCACTCGTGCGAGCATCGCTAGCGAGATCCCAGGCAGGGTGGTCCTCAAAGGCATTCAGCAAAGCAATGCATAAAACAGGGAAAAAAAAAAAAATTCATGGCCCAAACACTACAGGACACAGAGTTCAAGCTGCCAGAAAGGCCGAATGCTTCAGGGAGAAATGAAAAGACGTATTTCAAAGCACAGCAATAAAAGCACATTATAGCACCTGAGCCAAAACATGCTCTCAGTTCACCTTCCAGTGTAAGATCCAGAGCAACACTTGGACGATATCCACACGTATAAAGGTTTGGTTTCAGAAACGTGGACTTTCAAGGCTCTTTCCCAGTACAAAAAGCTGGGAAATGTCTTGACATTTGTGGCATTGGCTTTCCCCAAGCCCCAGGGGTCTTGCTGTGATAGTCCCAGGTGTCACATAGCCGGCGATTTTCTTGTCTGACCCATGAACAAAGCAAGTATAATTCAGTCACCTTGTATCTGACAGCTATTCTACCTGTCTGTGCAGCTGGTTTTCCTTGAAATAAGTATGGTATCTACTACCAGGTAGTCAGTGATTCCCATTTGCAAGCAAGATTATTAACAACACAACCCCTTGAAGAAAACTAGCCAAATGTTAGAAATAGCCCCTCAAGAAAAGGCTTCACAAAGCACATGCACTCTGCGAGAACGGCAGTGGCCTCTGTGATAACATTTCCAAGATTAATTCATGCTGAATAAATGGCACAATAAAGCAGGCTGATAGCAAAGCTTTTCTCCAGGCCAAGGTAATGCTTATTGCCATTATCATATCTGGGACGTACACAGAAGGGAACAACACACAGGGGTGTTGGGTTGAATGCGCAATTACACTTTGCAGGTGAGACTAAAGGAAGAGATAGAGGTATTTGGAGACGGGTGAAAACATTAACCTGAAGTGGTCCTGAGGTCATGTCAGACCTGTTTTTTAGGGGAGCTCAAGAAAAGCCTTTTTCCTAAAGGCGAAGAGGTAGATCCTGCCAGGTACCCTGCGGTAGCCGTGAGAGGGACCCAGCCTGCAGCAACTCGTCCTGGCCCAGGGGCTGGCAGCTCCCCCGGACCCTTCGGCGCTGGCCCCACTGCAGACCCGCACCCCTTTAGCCCAGCGGCGGAAGCAGCCGACCCGCACTCAGGGCACGCTTCTCAGGCTCCTTCCCAGCCTGTGACACACATACATTTTTCGGTCTGCTCTGGGTCACCCACATTTACTTTTTCCCCAAAAAGGAGGAAAAATAAATTAATGAAACAGTGCAGCATGCAAGACGCCCTCCCCCTCGCTGCCTGGCTTCTCCTGTGAAGGCTGCCAGGGCTTCACCTCCTATGTGATGTATATTGAGCAAAAGACAGGGAGGCGCGGTAGTTTCTGTGGGCAGCAGAAATGAAAGGGAACAGCACAGAGACAGAAAAGGAAAAAAAAAAAAGGAAAAAAAAAAAAGATCGCATAGCTCTTTGTGCTGGCTCTTTGTTTGAGGTATACAAAAAAAAGCCCAACCTGCTGAGGGATTTGTCTACCTGAGATAATAACCTTTTCAGGAGACTTGTCTCGCCTTTCAAGCATAAAATTCCTCAGAAGGGATCCCACCTCTCACATGGCCCCTAAACAGTGGGGTTATTTTTGGTCAAGGCTGAGATTGTCTTCTGAGTACTTTTCCCTCCCAAGTTTTGACCCGTGGTCACTGCTCGCCTACAGGGAGGCAGCCACCCTCATTGAGCTGTGCATGGTGGTGGGCTGGAGAAGGGACCTTCTGCCCCACGTGTTGATGAAGGCATCGGTGGGAAGCAACCTTGCGGGCGCAGAATGGGTCCGTCCCCACCACAGAGCCCGGATGTCTGTGTGCAAGAGACAATAAGCAAGCGTCAAGCAGATGGACATATTATAGGCTCATGGGGTGTAGACCAGCACATCATCCCCAGACTTATATCCTGCAAGGTCATGGATGAATTCTACCTCGCAGGCTGCCAAGAAAGAGTTAAATTCGGTGATTCAGCAGACATCTGCTCGGCTCCCAGGAAAGCTCCTTTGCTCAGAACATTTATGTCAGCCTTGAAAGAACAGGACCAGACCAAACTAAAGCCAATCAGCAGCATTTTGGGAAAATATCTTCTTCTGCCTGAACTTCTGAGAATTTCCTCATACATCTGCTACATTTTTTTTTTTTTCTTATTGTGACACAATCCTGCAAACTTCTAGTCCTGGGACTAACTTCAAAACATTTACATCATTCTTTCTTCTCCAATGTTTGGATGTTAAAGTACTTTACAAGCATTCATGGGTGTAGAACAATATTTTCAAAAGCAACTATTGATTCTAGGTGCCTGTGTTACTACATGCCCCCCTTCACATCAAATTTCTGTAACAGGCCTTCATTTTCAGAGGTGCTGGATTACCCAGCCTCTGTAGATTAAGTCAGAGAAACAAAACCACTCATCACTTTTGAAAGCCTGACCTTTAATCTGGCAATACCTTTGCAGAGCCTGACTACCGGAGAGGAGAATCATCAGGAGTTGGGGGGATATATCCAAGGTCACATGAGAAGGCTGAGGCAAGCCAACCATGGAATAAACTTTGTTGAAAATCACCTTAATTGCAAGACCATTCTTCTTCTTGTGTTAGCTCCAGTAGAAAAGAAATACCTTATTTGCAGAAAAAGGTCATTATTTTCATGACCAAAAGAGTTTTTAAGGACAGAAAAAAGGCACTGTTGGCACCTAAAAATACATCAACTAGCTTTTGGTTGTTCTTTGGTTTTATTTTAGCTCTTTGAGGAAACAACAAAGATATTGAAGCAAAAGCTGAAAACAAATTTGGGATGAAACTGCATTTTGCCAGAAGGGCAAGCCCCAAGTCCTGACAGATTTTGGCAAATAAAGACAACTTGGCTGATACAAATGGCCCAGCAAATGAAGCATGTGAAAAAAAAATTGTAGTAATCAAAAGTGCCCTCTAGGCTCATTTATTTATTTTTTTAACATATGACAATGACACAAAGGTAGGAAGAAGATATGACATTTAAGCTTTAAAATCATCAATACTGTTCTGGAAAGGGACTGACTGATGGATCGAGTTGATTAACTATCCATTCCTGGTATGTCCAGCACAGCACACACCAGATCAGCTGCTGGCCAATGCCACACGCGGCGCTGGAAGGATTTCATACAAAGAGGTTTGGAGCAGGGAAAGCGGCTCCTGCTTAAATAACTCCTAACAGAGAACTGTGTTTGAACAGTGATGAGAGGCTTTTATGAGCCTTCAGCGTGGTGAAAGAGCTTAAAAAGTGAACTCTCGGCTCTCTCCTGGCAAGAAGGGATGAATGAAGGTTAACATTGTTCAAGGTGTCATCACCGTCAGAAGAAATTTTAGACTCTGCCAGGAAGGGGAAGCAGTTTTTCATCTGAGAAACTTTATCTATTGTGCAGAGCTCTATTCACAATGAAGATTTTCTTCTGGAGAGAGACAATAAAGCTCATTCTTGCCCCACTCATGTTCTGCCTGGCTGCTCCGGTGGCATAGTTGGGCTCTGCAGGACACCTGAAGGACATGGTGGCAACATCCATGCAGTGGGGAAGCAGAGCCAGCTCTGGTGGTCCGAGGCTATCCTGCTTAGCTGTGGGTGGTGCAAGGACAGGAGAAAGCCGTTGACCCGCTGCGTGCAGGGCTGTGCAACCTAACAGCAGCCCTGGGAAGTCTCCTTTGAGTTAGAGCAGCTGCAAAGGCTGCGCTAGCACATATCACGTGTCGCTTCGTCCTTCCCGTAAGCCAGAATCTAGAAGGAGAAAAGTTGTTATAAAGTTACTTTTGCTTTTCCCTTCCTTGTCTGCAATTTCTATGCCACATCCCTTAGGGAATACAGCATGAAGTGGGATACAAAGGCACCATTTATCTCATTGCAGTGGTCAGGAAGTGACTAGTGATGCTTTGGTGCCTGCCTCTAAGGTGCTCTGCTAATACAAAAAGAAAAAGAAACATGGTTTGAACACAGAGTAGTTCTTGGAGGATTTCTGCAGTCCTGACTGTTCAGAAAACTCCTTTCTTGTCCGTTTCTGCTCATATTGATCACATCTATGTCACTTAATGTCCCACAGAGTGTGATGGCTTCACTTGGACCTCCGTACCTCGGTGTAAGCTAACATGGTTGTCCATCTTCCCTGGTGAAACAGATTCCTAGGCACGGGATGGCAGTCACTATTAATTGTCCTTCTGGACAAATTAACTGTAACCAGATTTGACTACAGATGCATTTTTAGCAGACTGAGGCCCATGCTTTCTGATCTAGATACCTTTGCATGTACAGTCCAGCTGTAGGCTCATACCAAGGTATTAGGTAGCCATTTCTCAGACACGGATTCCACATCCCTCTTTAAAAAACTCAGGATTAACACTGGCCATGTACAGAAAAGTAGTGGAACGAATGAAAGGGATTGATGGGCTCTAAATTTCCCATCTGCTGGCTGTTAGTTTGTGTCAGGATGGTCTGAAAGTCATTCCAAGGGAGGCGTGCACAGCACAGAGCGTTTCCAAGAATGCAGCTTTTCTTCCAGGAATGAATTTTAAGTTTTGAGCATTTCGAATTAACCTGCCATGAGGCCCCCACAGTGCGCCCTCACAAACAGGAAGCTCTTCACTCATGGGAAAAAACACAGGCTTTTGAATTCTGCGTTTGACTGGGAGATCTGAAATCTAACACTCTTCTGCTAAGCTTAGGAATACGTGGCAGCAGTGTGCTGTCTCCTGGGGGAGACAAGCAGAAGCTGAGAAACCTTTTTCTGGCAGCAGCCAGAGCAGAAACGAACCAGGCAGCCTGAAAATTAACCAAAACTGTGCACACTTCTCAGCAAACCAAGCAATTATTCATACAATGGAAAGACATTTGGTAGTGGATGAGCAAGTAGTTTTGCATAGCTAATGAGCCTGAAAATTGCAATGGAGAAAGCACAGAGGAACTTGTTTCTGTGTGTTATAAGTTGTTCAGCGCTGGTGCAGGCCCTTGCAAAGCGATTTGCTTTGACCCCTTCGACCACAGATGCCCAAGAAGCAGCAGGGAAGCCACATGAGCCCTGGCCCTCAGCAAAGCATGAGATGCTCCAGGGACTGTGTCCTGGTCTCTAATCCTACCTGTTAACTGGTAGAGTTAATTTTCTTCATAGCAGCTGGCGTGAGGCTATGTTTTGGATTTGGGATGAGAAAATGTTGATAAGGTGCTGATGTTTTGGGTTGTTGCTAAGTACTCAAGGACAGTCCAGCTTCTCGTGCTGGCCTGCAGCGAGCAGGCCGGGGGTGCGCGGGGAGCTGGGAGGGGACACAGCTGGGACAGCTGACCCAGGCTGGCCAAAGAGATATTCCCTACCATATAACGTCGTGCTCAGTATATAAATCTGGGACAAAGAAGAAGGAAGGGGTAGAGGGACGTTCGGAGTTACGGCGTCTGTCTTCCCAAGAAACCATTACGAGTGATGGATGCCTGCTTCCCTGGAGATGGCTGAACCCCTGCCTGCCCATGGGGAGGAGTGAATGAATTCTTTGTCTTGCTTTGCTTGCGTGCGCGGCTTTTGCTTTACTTACTAAACTGTCTTTATCTCAAACCATGAGTTCCCTCACTTTTACTCTTCCGATTCTCTCCCCCGTCCCACCGTGGGGGAGTGAGCGAGCGGCTG
>NW_010562860.1:54008-69981 GCF_000687285.1 Phaethon lepturus
AGCTCCAGCAGGGAAGGTACCACCTGAGGCGACTATGCCGCTTATCTCCGCTCCACCCCGAGGAAGCCTTCCTCACCTTAAGCACCAAGGAGCATTTTCACACCTACCGCCCCACATCTCCCCCACGTCAGTCAATACAGCGAAGGAACGGGGTGCAGGTTGTACGAGCCCTCAACAGGGCACTGGCCCAGGGACGGCAGGCATGCGAGAGAGGGGAGCAGAGGAATAGCTGCTCTCCCAAACCCATCTCCATCTCACACGGTGATGGGGCAGAACAAGTTGGCCTCTGTGGCACCTCAGTCCAACCCCGGTGCCCAGCTGCACGGGCGTGCGGTGACATCGGCTCCCGGGAGATGTGGTGGATCTGGCCTCACTGTTTTTACAGAGGAGACTAAAGGTAATTGAACAAAATCTGTTTCTGATTAAAAAGATTATATCTTGTAGAGTGTTTTTTAAAACTGCACTTAAATGGCTTTTATGTAGCTTGTTATTTTCCAATAAGATTAACACCGAGGTAGATTGAATTACCTGTTAATTCAACACATAATTTGCTGGTACCTCCATGTGCCATCAAGGATATATTTAAAGGTGTCTTGACAACAGATCCATAGAGCACACAATAAGGACATCATTACTTAAGAAGATACATTCCCAAAGAGACGCATGACATTAACCCCATCTGTAGATGAGTAATCAGAGCTAAATCAGGAATGTTCCTTTTCAATCTAAAAGAAATGATGCCCTATAAATTCCACATACAAAAATCCTAGTAATTTACCACATGATTAAACCATAGTGATTTTTTTATACAGCAGTTTTGCTGCAATATTTTATCTTGGGATCCTAAAAAAAAAGATTTACAGCTCTGAATGAAGTGCTCCTGCTTGGAATAATCAATACTGATTTTAATATACTTTTAAAAGAGATTTATTTCCTTGTTGTGGAAAAGATTTAAATTGCAGGGTGCCAACAACTGATGAGTTATGATTTAGGGCCAAACTGTTTCACTTGGAAGAATGGTGATTTTAAATTCAATGAATTTCTCTGTTGAGTAGAACAAGGAAGTTTTGGCCCATATTTTTCTTGAAAACTCACCAATCAAATAATTAACTTGTCATGCTGACAGCCACGTGTATTTATAGCTGGAAAGCATCACACCCTAGAGACATGTGACAAACATGCACTTTCTCTGCAGCTCTTCTCCAAACGTTGCTTTGTGCTTTGACTGAGCAAGGGTGGAAGAAGTGCATGTGGCCATCGGGCCACAACAAGTGAGCATATAGCTCCATAGCCCGAGCATGTTTACTTTAAATACCTCAAGAATATTTTTTTTAGATTTTAATTTTAAACATTCCCACCATGGGGAACATGGTGGCACTTTCCTCACTGCTGCTCTCAGACGCCCACACAGAGATCGGGCAAGATCCTAGCCAGGGAACACCAGCATCTCCTTACTACAGTGCCCTGCTCACACCAGAGCGATTAATACTCTATATCCACAGAATGATAGTTGGAAAAAAACCTTGTGTTTAATCTTGTCCATCCCCAAGCAGTTCATGATTGCTCCCAAGAGTCTATTCATGAGTGCTTTGTTCAGTTGAGTTCTAAATGACTCAAGAGCTGATAGGGACCTCACCAACTCCCATAGGGGATAAATCAGTACACTTAAATAAAAGACAAGATGGTATCTAGCATGCTGTTTCTACAACGTTTGCCATTAGTTCTTACCCCAAGGCAAGCATGAAATAAACATTCCCTGCTCCCAGGTTAACTGCCTGCCTTTCGTTTGGTACAGTGTGGTACGGATTATGCTATCATCAACATACAAAATTAACTTCTACCCAATGCTGACAGAGACACATTTAACATACATACTTTGGCACCGCATCCAGCATTAATTTCCCAGTCCCAGACACAAGGAACGGAAAAGCGTTATTAGATCACTCGGTCCTGCTCACTGTTAGGCAATGATTTGCTCCTTAGTGACAGCCTCTGGAGTTTTCTCCAGCCTGGTTTGCAAAATCCTGCAGCATGAGGCTCTCCTCCTTGTGGACGACACATTTTTTCTTCACATTTATATTTACATTTATGGTTTTTGCATTTTTCTTAAAATCACCCATATTTTTTCTAGCTGTACTTCTAGGATTCCCTCTCATTAATTCATCCCCGACTCCTTTTTTTGCCCTGCTATATGTTTTTCCATAAGTTAACCCATCCAACTCCCCATAATGACTGTGAGCTTCTCAGATTTTACTTCAACTAATTAATACCTTTCTTATTCAGAGGCCTGAAGGCTGAAGGTGGCATCTCTAGCAAGTTCCCCGTGGCCACTGGGGCAAGAGACTTGTCCCTATGATAATGCCTTTGCTGTGTCCTTCCTCCATCAGGGCCAGATCCCAAAGGTACGCCGAGCTCCCTGTTTCCAACAGCTCTCTTCCAGCACCCTTGCTTCCTTCTGTGATGAGACAGAGTATTTCTCTTCACATGGATTAACTGCAATTTTCCTATTTTTAACGTTAATGTTATTTTACTCTAACTGCATTTTCCTTCATATCTAGGCAATTACAAGACAATTCACAGCAAATTTTCATGGGGATAGATCATTACATACTAGAAAATGTACAATAATGAAGCGTGAAAAACATGGCAGCTTGCAATGGCATTTGCTTTTCAGACTGTGAATAAAAGTGGGAAAACAGTGTTCTATAGAGCCTGGAAAGTATTTGAATTAGGAGAGAGCAAGATTATCTAAAATAAAAAAAAATAGGGCAGAGACTTCCCAAATAAAAGTACGGTGTGACTAATAATATATCATTCCTATATTTTAATTCCTCCTAAAGCATTTCAATTAGCTTTTAATTTTCATGATTAAAAGTCAACAAAAAATGAGATTCTAGCACATGGCTGGAAATCCATGGCTCCACGATATATGTATTTTAAGTGTTTGCTTAGTGCAAACGAAAAACAAAATTCAGTACTTCAAGGGTTAAATCAAATACATAAATACTTTTTCTGCTACCTGAATAAGCATCTTGTGCCAAAATTGTCCTTCCTCATAGTGGATGATCAAACATTGTGGTGACAAATTGGTTTATCTCAGACCAGGTGTTCAAGTCAAAAGACGCTTTCAGAAGGACAAATCTCAGGGAGGAAAGAAATGGCTCTAATCACATTGGGTTCTCCTACACGAGCGATCTCTTCAGCGCATACAGAGAGAGCAGGCACTGTTACGAGAAATTGTGCAGCAAGCTTGCCTCAAGCATTCCTCTCTCCCACAGGCTGTATAATAAATGCAAGAAATTATTCAGAAGAGCCATTCTTGCTTCCCTCAGACATACTTTGCTAAACCATAGCAATAAAGATCAAGTCTCCTAAACAGTTTCTTTATCTCCTGCCTCATGTCTTTCTGCATCTGTCTACATTAGACTATATCTAAAGAGTGGGCTGCGTGTTTTACAGCTCCTTACAATGAGGCAGGCAAGCGATGGATCTTGCACCAGGCACAGACTTACTAGGGGTTGAGGAAGGGTGTGGGAAAAGGGTGTCCTAAAGGTCTTGGAGAGCCTTCTTCCTCATTGCTAGTACTCAGTGCAGGCATCACATGTAGTATTTCATTACGTCAGGTCTGCATCTGCTCCTCCCTCCACTGGAAGGAATTCAAACCATTTTCTGGTTGCTGCCCTTTTGCTATCAAAGACAGAACTTGGAAGAGGAACCAGATATGTAATGGTTTCAGAATAACTTGCTTTTTGCAGATCCTTAAAATGGAAACAATTTCAGTAGTAGTCTCTGAAGATGAGGTGGACTGATGATTTTATGGAAAAAGAGGGCATCTGAGGAGCCTGCAGGCTGCTCACACTTGCTTGCATTTAATGCCAGAGTTCATCTCCTGAAGCCTGAGGATAGCAAGAGAAGTTGTTGGGAGGCAATGTGTTAAACACCCCAGGCTTTCAAGTATAAAGACCAGGTCAAATTATTTCTGCAGGCTGTCCAGGAACATGCTGACTGTGTCACAAGGGTGCTACCCACCGCTGGGGCATGTCTTTGCACATACCCACTTCTCCAGGGAGACCTGCTAGCGCAAGCTGTCCCCCAGGCCTTGGTGCTTGACGTCTACCAGCCCAAAGCTAATTCTTTTAGCTTTGCAGGAAACAATCCCCAGTTCCCTGCATCCCCCCAGCTCTACCCTTGAACAGAGGCTCCCTGGGGAACTGCCTGCAGTGCTGCTCATTGCTTTTCCTGCAAACGCTCTGGGGACTAAAGCCATGCGAGATGTCAGATTGACCTCTGCACAACATTGCCAGCTTGGAAAGGAAGTCAGCCCGTTACTTCAGTGGAGCAAAGGGTTAAGTTCTCAATTATAAAACTGAGACCAGAGTTCCTATAAAGTGATATGCAGTAACAAAGTGCAGTTACACGTTATATTTAACCAGATTCTCTCTGAGCTGTTTCAGAGCCTCAGCTGAAGTAGTAGCTGAGCTTCAGATCAGGGCTGGCTGCTCTGGGGCTCTTCTTCCCAGCCAGCGGTGCTGCTGTGTTCCTCCCCCAGGATAGTCCCCAGGATAGCTTAAAATAGCCTCTTGCTGCTCACAATGTTTTTAAGACTCTCACAAATGTCTTCTGATTCGCTGATCACAATAAGTATTCCCTGCATGCATCTTTTATTAAATGAACAGCATTTGCTTTGAGTTCTTCATAAAAACCAAATCTATATGCTTTGCAGGAAATACATATGTGGCATTTGGGTGTCTTCAATGACCTTGCTACCTTCGTCTTCCTCCCAAGCACACACCTAGTGTTGATTTGGGGTGCCCTGATGAGAAAACAGCCATATACAAATCTTTATGCTGAAACGACTGATGAAAACAGGAAGGACATGGCCTATCACAGAGAAAAAGAACTGTAAACACTGGAGAAGACTCCAACAGCACATGGTGGGCATGAGGTAGGTTGAGTGACTCCAGTAAAAGAAACAGGCATAAAGAAGAGAAGGCTGAAATATTTGTAAGTTACTCGTTTACAGCATCATTTTAACTAATTCTTCACCAATCACAGGCGGTGGCTTCATCATCCTACAGGCAACATCCTAGTTTTGAACTCAAGACCTTTTCGAGGTGAGCAAGCGTTGACTGGCATGGAATGGGTGCATTGGCAGGCATGCAGGTGGACCGTATTTCCAAGAGGCTCCTAACCTGAGTTTCAAAAGTACAGACAACTAGAGCTGCCCAGCTACTGCAGCCCAGGTCAGAAAGAGACTGAATGGGAAGGTGAGAGAAGTGAGGTGTTTCTGGCTGCATCTCTCCAAATATCATTAGCAGATTCCCCTCTCCTTCCTTCTCACCGTCAATGTTTTTTTTTGTGAAAGTTAACATCTTTTGATGGCCACTGCCCAGCTCAAGGGCCCTGCCCTGCCCTCGCATGGCCCTGACTGCTCAGCCAGTGTCTCTGAGAGCACAGCTCGCCTGAATTCCTGTGACAGCAAAAAGACATTCTGACATTTTCATTTCTCCTGAAAGTGTGTGTCCGGGGATGCCCACGGAGTCTTATTTAGCAGAGTATTGAAACACAAGCCCATTACTCTCCCTGTCAAGTTACTTATATGGTTCTCCATCACTGCAGTGCCTACTGTCTTTATATTGCCGTAGATGAAAGGAGTTTATCCCCCAAGGTAAGGAAATGTTAGCCCTAGCCTATGAACCATGAGCTAGAGGCTAAGACCACACAGGGAAGTTTGTGGCTCATTGGGGAAATTCACTGTTCTCTAAACCAACTTCCAAACCCTGCTTTCCTCATCAGCTCTTCTCCATTTCATTACGGCCTGTCTCTTGCCATCAAATGAGGCTTTTGCATCTATTTTTCTTTTATGGTCCAAAAAGAAACTTCTGGCAGTTTTTCTTAAATTCAATATTTTCCTGAAAAACAATATTTTCACAATGATCTCTAATGAGATTCTACAGCCAACCCCCCAAATAGATGCCGTATTTCCAATTCTTGCATGAAGCAAGGAAGGGGAGCAAGAAACCATATAATTTCTTTTCCTCAGGATGGAAAAATACAACCAAAACAATCTGCATGTAACCTTGTGAGAGCACAGCTCCATTTGGTCACAACAAACTCTCCTAGGCTGCCTGCTGTCCCAGCAAAGCTTAGCACTGCCTCTGAAAACAAACACACTGAAATGGAGGATTTTCCAATGGACGTTACCTGTGGGAAAATTCTCACGTACATCAGAGGAGCAAAATCAGGTCTGGTGTGGAGTGATGCTGCAAATACTCCCCCAACAAGCTGCTTCTGCCAGAGCATGTTTATGTGGCAAAGACCACACAGACAGTGGGGGGCTTCCTCCCACGGAGAATTTCGGGCAAAATTGCTTCATTTCATGAGATCTAGTCCATGTCCAAAGCCAATCATTTGCTTCTCAGGGACATTCCTACACTCCCCCCAGATAAATCATGCTGGCACGGATGACTTAGCAGGGGGCAAATTTCATCAGAGGCCAGGATGTCACCTCTGTCTTCTTTTCAACGTAACAGTAGGTTTTTAATCAGTGACTCCTTCTGATTACTCCTGAGTGCCATAAACAACCAGGATTTGCTATCATGCTTTTGGATTATTACCAAAATCGTAGTGATATAATACGAACCATGCAAAAAATTATTACTGCTACATGCAGATAAAATGCTTGCAATTAAGGAGCTCTAACTTCCATGTTGGCTGCATTAAACAACTCCTCCCATTATCATCTTTGATAATAATTAATACCTATCATTTTACACAATCCAGAGCTGCTTTGGCAGTTTTTGACACATCCCATCTGTGTTTATTTATTTATTTATTTAAAGAAGCATTGTCATCAAGAAACCTGGAAGACCCAAGAAAGAGTTGATTGATCACAAGGTCCTATCAAATGTCAAAGCTGGCCCTTGCTGACCTCCCATCTATTCAGAACTGCTTTGATTTAATCTACAAACTGGCTGCCTCTCCTGCCTGTAAGTTCTGTCTGTAACCCATGTGTCAGTGTTTTGAGATATGACCTGCTTCACGCTCCATTCATCTCATCTGAAGGACGGAAATTAAACTGGAGGGTCAGCAAGGGGCACAGCTCAAAATACACACACATTAAACTGGAGTCTTTTGTTTGGGCTCATCAGAAGAGTTAGAGCAACCATCAAAAATTATATTCAAGTGGAATTGATTTTCTTTTTCCTATTGAAATTTGTAATATTAATATATGTGGAAGGGTGGCAAACCTATTTTTATCCTAAATCTGGATATTAACCTATTAATATCCAGAAGGAGAAATAATCATGGTGCTTTCACAGAGAAGTGCTTCTGATGCCTTTTAGCTATGAGTATATGAGTGTGTTGACACCTCCACGTATAGTAGTGTTCACAAGGCAGTATTTCCAGAATAAATCCAGTATTTCAAGCCTTTTTACGCTGATCATAATATTATAGCTTGAGCTCAAACACAGTGTCACAGTTCACAGCATGGATCGCAAAGTTTTAAACCTCATCTGTCTTACTTGGGTTTTATTATAATTTGGAAAATGCTTAGCTCCGGTTCTTGCCCTGAGGAACACAGCCAGCAGCTCAGATGGATAACTCTCAAGGGTGACCACAGCTTTGCAGAGCAATTTTCATACCAGGTTTTACTTGGCAAGGAGAATGAGTATGAAGCATGAACCCTTCTATAGAAGCCATGCCAGCCTTCACGCACTCCCACAGCTCTGTCGTGAGCTGGACCGACTCAGAGATGTGCTCCTTGCACAAACTCCAGGGCAAGCCAAGGCTCCTGCAGGCAGACCTGCCGCATTCTGATTGACTCAGCCCTGAGATTCCCTGTGAATTAGCCAGGCTGCTACACCCGTTACACAAACTTTCATGAGCTAGGTGGCTATAAACCAGATTTTCATTTGTAAGGACAACGCAGAAGGCCTGGGTTCAGCTTGGAGTCCTCTTGTACCTCTATCCCACCAAGTGTGGGTTTGATGTAAGAGCCACTATCATCACTGAGACACCAGGACAGCATATTCATTGATAGCCAAATAACTTGCTTTCCCATTCTCCTATTTTTATCAAGCTTCCTTTTGCTGTTTTCCCTATCCCTTAACTCCTTCTCTCAGCTTGAAGCATCCACAGGTAGCAGGATGGACCTTGAGATGCTCAGATAACAAACCACACACGCCCCAGACACACCGTGAGGCGTGCAGCTGAGACAAGTGTTTCTCCTTGCAATCTCTTCTTTCTCACAGGTCTGTAAAAATTCCCCAGCTATATCTGCTCATAGTTGATAAAAGTCTAATGCACCAATCTATTGGCTACCTAGATTACTCAAGTAGCACGATCCCCACTAACAAAAAGAGCAAATAAAGAGGTTCATACTCAGAGCCACCATGAGAATATTGGTGATCCCCATTTTTGTAAATCACCTTGTCAATTCACTAGTATGAAAAAATCCAAATCCCATTGTTCCCTATGTTTCTTCAGCCTAGTGTCCCTAATAAATTAATTAAATACCAACCCCCCCAACAATTTCAGCTTGAAAGCTAAAAGGGACGTTGTTTCTGATGGTACACTGCTGTTTGAAAATCTACCTGCCAATCAAGAGCAGAAAAAAAAAGTAGTGATTTGTAAAGAGGTTTCTTCTTTGGAAGCAAAAAACCAGAATGATATTTATCAAAAGCACATTTGCCCTTGAGTCTAAAAAAAGAAAGCATGAAAATGCCTTCAAATTCTTTTTAGTTCCAAGGCATGTCTTTTTGTTCATGCTTAACTGCAGAAGAAAAATTAGGAACAAGTGTGTGCATATCAGTGCATGTGTTAGCATGGGCTCTAATTGGTTAGAAGTAAATTAATGGCTGCTTGCAATATTTCTGGCAATCTGTTATAAGCTATGTAAATTTTTAGAAGAGGTTTCTTAAAAAGGCTGGCTGAAATCCTGTAATTCATATTCTGCTGGAGGAATTGATTTGAGAAATAATAATGAAATGTTTTACCTCAGTGATGAATCTCAGTTTTGTAGCACTGCAATTTTTTAAAGATTCTTGTAAATAATGCTACGAGTGTTTCTAAAAATAATCTACTTGAAATAAATATATCTGTCTCTGAATTAATAGCATCTTTTTTACTGTTCTTTTTCACCTCTTTCTTATTCCACCATTCCAGGGGTTCATTGCAAAGCCAGCATTAGATTTGATATTTATTATAATAAATTAAAATCCAGCTTTTGTTACCAGGTGGCCTGATCCAGAAGGTTTCAATAGCAGTTTTGCTATTTGGGAATTGAATCAAATCCTTAAGAGGCAGGTCCAGCTTTGTAGAGGCGGGCTGGAAATGGCCCAACACACCACTGACTCTTCAAGGTGAGCCTGCCTCGGTCATTTCGGTGGGAGCCATTAAACATTGATTGGGAAAGAGGAAAAACATCTAACTTGATTGCCCAGGGCACTCATTAAGGTTGCAGAAGAATAATTAAAGCCCCACATGAGGTAGATGAAGGACATGGACCTGGACCTCCCGCAACCATTCCTTCAGCACGCTCAGGGAAAGGGAAAAGCTCCCATGGCAACGAACCAACTGCTGAATGACCACATCTGCTCGCTCCACTCATTGTGTCAATAGCCATCCACTATTCACATGGACCATCCATGTTCTAGATGGTTGGTGACAAACTCTCAAGACCAAAACATAGATCTTTAAAAGGCTCACAATTCAAGACGCAGCATTTTCCTCCATTTTGCAGGGAACTTGCAGTGACTGCACTTCAGTTGAACACATACCATCTGCCCAAGGGGGTCAGCAGTTTGAATCCCTGTTGGTCTGGGGGACACACGGACAGAGACACTTCCACTTGTCTGGGTGAACAACCTCAGCAGTAGGAAACTCAGGCCAAAGAGGCCCACACCAGAAATACAGCCCAATGAAGAAAGCTGGAAGGTTTTATTTCTTGTCCTGGGCAGGTAATACAGAATATCTTTGGAGGAAAGCCCCAAGACAGCAGCTGACTAAAAGCAAATTAATGGTATAGTTTTTATTATAGCTGTGTGTATATCTCCTGCGATGTGCCTAGCTGCTTTATTTCTACCTTTCTCTTATCTTGTATATCTGACGCTTTCCTTTTTAATGCTTAGCGGTACGCAAGAATGTATCTTGTACTGTCAATAATGCTGTTATCCTTTAATAAAAAATTAGAAGCTACCAAAAAAAAAGAGAGAGGAAGGGAAGGAGAAAGGCTATGAAAGAATATGGCTCGATGCCTAGAAAACTTCAATATGTTGTAAAAGGAAAAGATTGCTAATTAGGCTCTTGCGTAGTCTATTCTACTCCCCTCTGTGCTGCAAGAAATTTAACCCAGCTCACTTGGCTGATGGCTGGAGAAGTGGGAATACAGTGTGGGAGCTCTGGAATCAGATTATTGAGATGATCTATGAAGTAATGAGGCAATGAAATGCAGCTGGATGCAGGGATTTCACTGTTGGGCTCAAAACATAGGGAAAAATTTCTTAAATTAGACAGAAGGCTGGTCCACCCCACAGCTCGTCATTACACTTGGCTGTACTAAAGCCTCCCACTAAACTGGCCCCACATTGCTTGTGTGCTGAGTGATGCAAGGCAGGGAAAACAGGCTTTGGAAAAGCTGACTGCTACACCAGATGCTCTGAGAGATTGGCCATGCTGGACTGTTTTGGAAGACAGGAAGACAATGATGCAGGAAGAACCACGAGAGCTCTGCAGATCATGAGAAGACCCTGTGGATGCACTCCTTGAGCTTCCAGTTTTTAACATACAGCCAAACTCCACATTTCTGTGGGACAAGCAGAGTGAAAACCCATGTGGAGTGGATAACATGATGTGGAGTTTGGGAAAGACAAATGGGATGGAAAAGCAGCTGTCAGAGCAGTGATCCCCGGAGGTCTCAGCTCTACCCCTTGCATCTCCTACCGCACAGGTGGGCTTTCCTGGGAGCCGCTGGCTGGGGCTGGCCCCTGCTTTTCCCAGGGAAACCACAAAGAAAGCGGCTCTCGTGCAGGACCTCCAGCACAGCCGCTCATGTCGTCCCCACTGTTTTTCATCAACCTGCTGATTCGGGAACAGCTGCTCCCAAGTCATTTTAGGTTTGCTAACACCGGGTTTTCTTTCCTGCACTTACAAATGACCTTCCTGCAGCTTCCGCTGCTGTGTTATTGTAATGACCTGGGTAAAATCGGTCATCTCACAGAGATTTTGGTGACCTGAACTTGTGACCTGAACTAGGTCCCACTAGCGACTGCAGTTGGAAAGGGTGATATTCTGAAGTCTAACTACGTGATAATGGAGATGAGCAGCTCCATTACAAACATTTACAGGCAGGAAAAGTTATTTTGAAAAATATGGAAGCTCCTTTAAACTCTCACCATTGTATCTTTGGGCAGAGGGAGATGAAATAGCATGCACACCAGAGACAGCTTAGCTGCTACCATGGAGTAATACGTACATGTTCATAAAAATCACACAAACTACCCGCTGGCCCGTCCAGGCAGTAGGCTGGGAAAGATATATGCATACACAAATAACACATGGCTTAATTTGCATATGAATTAATCTGTAATATCTTATTTGCATATATATTAATCTGAAGGTGTTATATAAAATACTTGCTTTTAAGGAGTGCTAGCATGTACTTGACAGACAGTCATGATAATCTTCATTTTAGGTTAAAAAAGGAATTAATAGTGACTTTGGCTAATATTAAAGAGCAATCTCAAAAAGAGAAATGGAAAATATCTGCAGCCTTGAGTCATTAGGGTAAACTCCATCAAGGCCAAGGAATTTATTCAGCCTTCGCTGTTCAGCGAGGTGACTCAGAGCTTCCTCCTGCTGAGTCAGGCGGGCTCATCACAGCCCGTTCTTGCCCCGGCCAGGTCACTTGTGCCATCAGACACTTAAGTATGCCATGAATGTGGGTAATTCACCCTCAATTTAGTGTTGTCTTTCCTCCTGGAGACTGCAGCAGCCATCACAGGCAGAGCTGCAAACAGACAAGCGCAGCGAGAGGGGATGTTGTCTCAGCTAAGTCAAGGCGGGGAAGAGGTGATGGGAAAAGCTGGGGTGTTTCTGCTCAGCTCACAGCCTGCGTGGGGCTTGAGGCGGGCAAGGTGGAAATGTGAGGAGGCTACGGACCATTGCCCTAACCTGGCCAAGTGTTTACACTAAAACAACACATACCAGATATGCTGCTTCATCAGAAACGCAACATTTTGTGGAGTCATGGCCAGTCTGGGCGGCAGTTTCTTCAGGAAGGCTTTGAGGACCCAAGGCTTCCCAGGCACTTTGGACCACATGTGAAGCCAGACACAAACTCTCATGTTTCTGACCGACATGCCTGGGGACGGGGTTTCATTATGAGCTGGAAAGGAATTCTCAGCTAGGTCTTAAAAAATGCCTAAACCCATAAAAAATGGATTTAACGGCACTGGGCATAGACAACTTATGCTCATGGTACTGTGGGGTGCAGGTGGGTGTCTGCTGCTTGTCCTCAGCAGCCCATACGGGATGGGGAGGGGGCTCCGCAGAGGGCCAGTGGCTCGAGAGAGATCCTAGCCGGGAGGACTGTCATCGCTTTGCCTTTCGGGCAGCATTTCTATTCACAGAAAGGAGTTTGCTGAACAGGAGCAATATGATTTTAAGACAACTATTATTTACTGTGCAAGCTGCCATTGCAAACTGTGATTAAAGGTGCTCTTTTTGTTAAGACACAGCTCTTTTTTACTGCAAGCTCTGCCTTTAAATTCTGCTGATATTTTGAAAAGGACAGGCGCAGAGGGAGAGCGATGCGGGCAGGAAAGCATCTCCAGGCAGGCCAAGTTTAACTGGGTGCAAGCACAGTGCGCTCTTCTCCTTGGGGCGAAGGCGAGGACTGTGGTGGCCAAAGGGACTGATACGGCCGTAGATTTTAGGATGCCTGTAGCGTTTACATTTCACAGAGGCAAAAGCTCATGTACTGACCGATATGTTCCCAGGTGGTGTTATAGGCCCATTTAATCCAAAAAAACATTTAACAACTCTATACTGACATCAGCTCCCAGTAGGCTCATACGTTACTGTGCCACGGAGGTAAAACCAACACCGTGTGATTCCTGTCCTCCTTGTGGGGCAACCAAACAGACTTGCGTTACAAGACCTGGCAGCTGGGCGCCACTTTGGGGGACCTTGACCTGTGTCATACAGCAAGACGAGGGGAGAGAAGACAAACATCAGCCTGCTTAATGCTCTTGCTCTGGGAGACCCTGGCCCGGGGGAAAACCTTGCAGAGCCTGCAGCTTGCAGAGCCACGCCAGGATTCTGCACGGGAGCGGGAGCGGGAGCGGGCTCGCGCGGAGGCAGATGCCTCCCTCGGTCCTGCCCGGCCGCAGCTGCGCGGGCAGTTCAGCCGGGGCCGGGGGAATCCTCCCCATGGAGGGCTGCTTGCCTCTCCTCTCTGCAGCTGGTCCCTCCCGCTGCCATCTGGAGATACCTTTTCTTCCGCTTCGGTGCCAAGGAACAGCTTGCTTACACCTTGCTTCTGCGCTACCCTCCGTAGCCCTC
Organism: Phaethon lepturus; assembly: GCF_000687285.1. Taxonomy (NCBI): domain Eukaryota; kingdom Metazoa; phylum Chordata; class Aves; order Phaethontiformes; family Phaethontidae; genus Phaethon; species Phaethon lepturus. Next base: position 67,575 of record NW_010562860.1, read on the forward strand.
CCTCTCGCCAGATTCCTCCCTGCAGTCCCCAGCAAACGGCACAACTCCCTCTTCACTTACTTGTTTTTACTGCCTGTCTACGAGCTTTCCAAAGAGCGCTTCATCCTTAGAAAAATATCCTTCCCTTTAGCACTTCGGGTGTTGTTTGCCCAGCAAAAGCCTTTAGGGGGTACAGATTCTGGACCATCATGATTTTAAAGAGGGCCTAGAGAGATCATAGTGCTAATTTTAAACAGATGGGCCTTGACACTAAAAGATACCTTGATTAAATTAAATCTGTGCTCAGCAAAGCTCTGACATAACTACAGTGACCCTATTTATAAGAGATGCCATTGTACCGATAATCTGTAACACACGCCATCAGCTTGGTATCGCCTGAAGGAAATAAACAGCACTGTGGAAATGTAAAATCTTTTTTTTTTTTTTCCTGTTTTTTAAAGTAAGTTAAGCAGCAGGTAAGGGTTTCTCTGTGAGGAAGGGATTACGCCCACGTAGCAAATGCCATGGGAACAGCGGTGCTCTGAGCACCCCTTCCCGGCTGCCTCCCGGGGAGCTCCCGGGGAGACCTGGCCGTGGCGGCTCCTGCGCTCGGAAAGCACTGTAGCACTGGAGAGAGCTGAGAGCAAAAATGCAAAATATGCATTTAAGCTTTAAAAATTAATGTTGACATTTATTTAAAAATGTGAGTTGGCAGCTCTCCAATGGTTCGCTGAGTACATTAGCTTAGTCAAACGCCCATTACTTCCTCCCCTTCCTACTAACAAGAATGTTTTGAAAAGGCGAGCTCTGCAAGCTTTGCAAACTCTGCAGCAAAGCATATACCCCTTCGTGGCTTTTTTTTTTTTCCCCTCGTCTAAGCTGCTGAATACAAAGACTATTTAGAGAGAGTGGATCAGAGACAGGCTTGAAGAAAATCTAGATCAGGGTGCCTTAAAATTTAGAAGCCAGAGAGGATTGTCTCAGGGACAAGGTTTAAAAAACAGAAGTGTGGGCTCAGTCCTGACTCTCCTCTGCCTCTGTGCGTCTGAGCAGGTCACCCAGCGTCCTCATACCGCTTCTCACCAGCCCTCCTTGCAAGCCTCAGGACGCTTCTCCATTCAGTGGGCTCTGATCTTCAGTAGGGTCTGTTGAAGAGCCCAGTCGCACTACTAGAGCCTAGAGTCACAGTCCCCCGAATAATTTCCCAGGGAAGTTCATACCTAACGTTGTCCCTAGACGCTATCCCGACACAGCACTGACCCTTGGGTCTCCAGCCAGGGCTGTCGCTCCTCTAGGTGAGCCCAGCTCCCAGGCTGTTCCTGTCAACAAACACCAAGCCCCATGCTTTTGCAGTACCATGTGTGATATTTGGGGTGCAGTAGTTCTTTGAATACAACTGTGTGACAATGAGCACGTTTTGCAGCTGTCTTTTGGACATGGGAGACGTAACTACAGAGCTGCTCAGGGAATTGCTAGCGCATCCGCTGTTAGAATATCACAGCGTTCAGACATATGAGCTTACAAATTTTGTGGCTGTAAACGGCAGAGGCTTGCTGAGACTCTGACACCAGCGTATAAAATAGGAATACTTTCCTAATGTGAAGACAAGTGAAATCCTTATGGTCTTTCCAGGCAGTCTCTCAGCCCGCTGGAAAGCCTGCAGCTGCTACATGGGGATAGCGTAATTCCAATATTGCCAGCCCCCATAAGGACTTAGCACTGAACAGTGCATTAGATACTGGTTTCAGAAGCAAGTTTTGTAAGCCTATGGAAATAGGTTTTAGGCTACACTCTTGCTGTAATGAAATGAGAAAGGAATACCATTAAAGAAACCTTTTATGATTACAAGTATGTTGTCTATAGACCTCTGATTTCCAGACCTGCTCTGAGCAGAGAAGGCAATTAATCTCCAGAAAGAGAAGACAAAATCACCTCCAACAGTGTGTTTCACAGTAGATAACAGGGCAGGTTCTGTGCTCCTTCACTACCAAGGAAAGGCAGAAAAACTGGAGTCCTTGGCTTCAGTCCCACAAAGATCCTTCAGGGTCAGGCCAAATCAACAGAGATCAGATTTTGACCCAATTATAACTTTTAATTATTTTCCCCCTCAACATATGTTTTGTAAAGTTTTCTTCTGAAAAAAAGGACGTGGTTTCATTTTCGAGGAAATTGTGCTGAAGTGCATAAGAAGCCGAATCATGTTGTACCGGCGATAAACCAGCTGGGAACCACTGGGGTTCCGGAGGGAGGAAGGGACCGAGAGGCGAGGTTGTGTGCACCGTGCTCCCAGCCCAGCTCTGCCGTAAGGACAACGGACGGCCAACGAAAGCAAAATCCACTGGCGATGTGTCCTTCCACACACTGCTGCTGCTCCCGTAGGTCACATCCTTATTACTAAACCCATTAAGCCCAAGCGGGGAAGCCCAGC
>NW_010562860.1:69991-71914 GCF_000687285.1 Phaethon lepturus
ACGCTCGGTGTGAGGCGGCGGTCTGCGTTGCCGCGAGGCTATCCCATTTGGGGGCCTCTCCTTCCCCCTGCACCGACCACAGCAGCAACCTCAGGGCTGCTTCGAGATGAGATTTCTGCTTTACTGACCCTGTGCACTCCTCCCACACAAAGAACCTTCACGTTGCTTTGGAGAGAACGGGATGGATTTTATCCAGATGGCAGGAAAATAACATTTCAGATAAGTGCCATTGAAACTGCCCTGTTAGACTCCTTTGCTGTGCAATCTCTGTATTTTAGCAAAATACTCGCCCTCCACTCCAAAATCTCATTAAAAAACAAAATTAAAATGGAAATATTCACCCTTCCTATCTCATAAGCTTATTGCATGTGTTACATGTGGGTGGTGAGCACGTTAGGTACAATTTAAAGCATAATTTCCTGAGAATTGAAATGTCACCAAGAAAAGGATCGTAAATAATGAAACTTTGAAAGGAATCTGTGATCTCCATAACAGATAATAATATTTTAATTCTGACTTGTGGCTCGTCCAATTGCCTACAGTTAAGGAAAAACAATTCTTTTTCTTATTATACAGAAATCAGATGAATCAGATGAAAAGCCATCGACATCACAGCTTGGAAAACATACACCAATGTTCAGTGATGTGAGCAAAGCCCAGGAATCTGCTTCAGTTTGTGGCCCTTTTTGTTGGTTTTCCTCAAATATTTATAAGGGATCTATTTTCATTAAAATGTTGGTTGAAAGGTTTTCTAGAGATAACATAGATCACAGAATTGTTGAGGTTGGAAAGGCAAGCTCATGGAACAAGTCCTACTGCGTTAGGTTGGTAGGAGAAGCTGGAAATCTCTTTTCCTCTATGCAGGTTTTTCAGAGAGCCAGCCGAGCACCCAAATTAGTATCAGAGCACATGGTAGCTCAGTCATGGAGTTGGAAGAATGAGTACTGAATGGTAAATAGTCAGAGCAAATAGTTTATCCACAATCCCAACAGGAAGGAATACGCTGGCATAATCTGATCTGACTATTGAAAAAAAATACAGAGACATCAAACACTGCTTTAGCATAATTAGGAAGAGTAAAAATGGACAAAATGCATCAAATAAATTATTGCAAATGCTTTGCCTAATGACTGATACCACAAAGACATGTCTCAGTGTCCAACAAAAACAAGGCCAGAGGTTTTCAATGCCTAAATATGTTCTGATTTTGGTTTAAGCCCATCTCTGTTACCTGTTGTTTCCGACAGCCTTAAAGCTTTATACTGAGGAATTGCCGATAGCTGGGGCTTTTTGCAGCTGGAGGACCAGATCGGTGAGAAATTCTGATGTGAGCACACGTTCAGCCCACCACCACCAAGCCAACAGGGAAAGATAAGCCATAAGGGTAAGATTTTGTGCAAAGCCCATCACAGCAAAGCTGTATCCCAGTGTCCACCAGCACATGAGCAGGGAGGGAGGGAGGACCTCAGGATGTATTTGCCTCCCCTCCTGACTTCTTGCCTTTTGAATTTCCCAGTTCCCCTTGCCAATGGCGGCGGAATTATACACACTGATGATGCACATATACCCACATCATTAAAGGAGGGGGGGAAAAAAAAAAAGCTGCAGAACAACTTCCAAATAACTCATTTCTTTCATTATGTTCTCCAGAACTCTCATTTCTGGTCCTCCGCAATCCTGCCTCTTGCTAATCAAAATCAAGATCAGCGCTTTACAATTCTCTTCCTAAAAGGGACTGTACAACACTGTGGCAAGAGCCTTGAGTTATTCACCCAGGAACGCTCCACAAACACAGACGGTCCTACAGGAGCGCAGAGCGAGCGCTCGCCACTCCCAAAGCCCGCACCCCAGTTTCCATCGCCCTTGCGCCAGGGCCCCTCGTTCGCCCCGAGCGCGCCGGCGCAAACCCTGCTGGGCGAGCGC
>NW_010562861.1:0-13251 GCF_000687285.1 Phaethon lepturus
CTTTGTCCTTCAGGACTGTCTCCCAAAATTATTATTATCCCCCCGTCCCATTATTTTGGAATTTACACCACAATAACTCCTGGTGGTCCTTCACATAACTCTGTAACCAACACTAAGGCCTGTTTTGCTGCACCTTGGGCTTGTCACAGTCACTTCCATAACTAGTGTTTTGAAAACCACCTTTCTATCATGAACCACTAACTCTCTTCCCCTCCAAGCACTAGGACTGTTTAAAGGAGGGCAGTGCTGGGATTAGTTTAGCAGCCATACCCTTTACTGACAAACTAAATTCTTTAACCCGTGTGGCAGAACCAAGACCTCTGATGTTTACAGTAATGTAGTTGCTTTTGAGTCTTTGTATGACCTTGGGACAATCATTTAATCAGGAATACTCCTATTCTGGCATTTCTACTCTTCCTTATATTAGGAAGGCAAACTGAAACTAGCGTGTGTTAAAGGCAGGTGAGCTCAACACAATCATCACCTTAACAATTATTGACTTTGCTTCTTAGTACAGATCTCTATAAACATTGTCTTCCGTGTGATTAATTTCTCTGTTTGTCGACAATCCTGTCACATTTGCAACACCGGAGGGACCATTCATTTAGATCTGTAAGAATTATTGTGAGGACTCATTCGTCACTTAGATTTGCAAGCTATGCAACCAGCTTTTTTTCATCACCCTTTCCCCCTGCTCCACTGCTGGACTTTATGGAATTTGTGCTGAATGTGCAAATCCCCTCCAAGCCCAAGGAGTCCTAATGCAGGCTCTTCACTGCTTGTGCATCATGCTGTATCACCATGGCTGCCCTGGAGTCACGGAGATTGTTGTGCTGCTCTTTCATTCCTTCTGTCAGGCTGGCCTAGGAGGGGCACAAAGAAGCAGTTTTTATAAGGATGTTAGCTGAGGTTGTAGCTGACTTCAAAAAAGAAAATCAGAGAAATGTTCTAGTAGTGTCTGCAAAGTCATGTAGCTGGTGTCTCAGACTGAACTGGGAAAAAGGGGCATGGGGCTGGACACAGCCTACTGGCAAAAGAGACAGTAAATTAACATGGCCATGCATGAATTTTGCACCATCTATTCAAAACACCATCAAACGACTAAGTGTGACTTGACCAAAAATCCCATACCCTGTAGTTCACCCAGAGGCACGCAAATCAGAATTAATGATTGTGAAAACTCATGGTAAGGGAAAGAAGAGAATTAGAGGGAAAATGCATAAACCAGAAATAAAACCTTCCCATTTTAAAAAATAATTTAGGTCTGCTTATTCAATACTTCTTCTTCAAGGATTCAAAGCTGCAACGATTTCTTCAATGTCTGCCTGCAACTATCAGTTATAGAATGGAGGCACTACCCCATGATCAACACCAGTGTGATTTCTGTCACAGGGTGTTTGGTATATAGATAAATTTTAATACCATTGGTACAAAAAATATCACAAGAACATGAGCAATAAATTAATTTAGAGAAATAAAAATTGTCTGTGGATAGTCAGAGAGCAGAAAAGAAGACTGTACATGCTGAGGAAATAATTTCTTGGGACTTACGCACTGAACTCAATTCATTCATTTTTTTTAAGACCTTTGAAGTGCTATACTAATGCTAAGCAGTATTAATTCAACTGCTACCCTTCCTTTGATTTGTTTAATTATTTCACAGCCATAAGCACAAACCTTTTAATAATTAAAAATAATTTCTTAATCTGACTTTCCTGCTCTAAGAAATATCTTTCTTTCAATCCCACAACTCCTTATTGCATTCTCCAAAATAAAAAATATTTATTTAATATTTCATTTTATTATCCCATTCCTTTTTTTCAGTCTGGTGGCCAATAAAATTCACAACAATCTCAAAGTTCAAAGTGTGAGAAATCTTTACTGTAGCACTTAGATCACTGTGCAGTAGATGAAGGAGGGGCATTTTTGACGGGAAATTTGTTCCTTAAAATTGACAAAAAATGAAAATGGCATGTGCTGGTTTAGGTACAAAGAGAAAGGCTAATAATATCTAGACCAATAAAAACAAGTACATGATAAAAACCAACAAAAGAACCCTAAACCTTGAGCAGGTATGTTTCCTGATCCCCAGATTGTATAGGCATCATGGGACATGACTGACTGTATTCTGTTCACAGCAGAAAAGCAAACTGTATTAAAAGATAATTAATTTGTATTTGGCCTTGAGAAATACTGAGAATCTTCCATAACTGTAATTGTTTGTCTGGCCCCACAGCCCCTCTGCAGGGGACCTCTCTTAGGTCCAAACAACAACTTTTAAAACTATTCCATGCACAAGATTAGAGGAAACAGAAGAAATTCAAACTGCAATATATTAATTAAATTTATTAATTAAAGTTGAAACATCTTATGAGTCTTGAGATATCCAGAGAAAGATTCTGTCAGTTGCTGCTCAGGCAATAAATGCTGCTAACAAGGTCATGCAACAGTGAAAGTTATTGCCCAAATCAATCTAAAATAAGTGTAAGGATGGTCATCATGAAAAACCTAATGGTCTCAGTGAGTTTGGAGGGCCATTGGGTAAACTATAGATGTATTTATTATGAACTTTAAGCTGTTCTTACTGAAAAATGAAATCTTCATTTTGAGGTTGTAAAAATAATAAAAGACAACAATATTTTGATACCTAGCTGCCACTGAAATTTTCTCATAGGAAAATAAGTTGCATTAAAAGCAAGAAAACTTGCTTTCCTTGAGAAGCATCAATTTTGCTAAAGTTTCTATTTTTAAAATTCTTATGGTCCTATTTATTTATTTATGAACTGTAATTGGTTTGGTTTGGGCCTCAGAAATGAGACTGAGGAAAAATTAAGAAAAAAAAGAAAGGAGGGAAAACGCTAATAGAAAAATAAAACATATTTCTAAATCACTGTCACAAACCTCATAATAGTTGCTGTGGTATGACATCATGAGATAAAACTCTGTGCCTTACATGGGGAGAACAAATGTAAATGTTCATTTTGTATTCACAGCTTACTTTTAACCCAGCCTTTCTACTTTTGATTAAAAGCATAAATGAGTGTCCTCCATGGCCAGCCCAGGAAGCTGATATTCATAGTCATCTTCAGACTCTTAATACTACTTTTAAAATAGTGTTATAGGCTGAGCCATGCCAACCAAGCCTGCATAACTGCTCCAAAAATCAAGTCTTCCTGTAATGGCATCATATTTTCCTTATTCAAAATAAAAGAAAAAATATCTTATCTTATTTGGACTACTGAATCAGAAATAAAACAAATAAAGCACAAAAACAGTTGTAGATTGGCATATAGGGATGTAAGTTAAAAGACATTGTACTGAAAGCACATTCTTTTCCACACCAAAACATTATTCTTGCTTCTTAGATGTTGTGCACTAAAAAGCACATTCAAATTCCAGAGCTGTATTTGTTTTGGAATACACAGATTTAAAAGGTGGCAGTGCATTTAGTGGCCTACCCAGACTAATGCTTGCTTTGGTGAGTAACTAAAGGAACTCTTGGTCTGATTTACCTCTATAACTCTCAAAATCAGTCCATAAAGCAAATTTTTATTAGTATATCTTCATTCAAAGGAAATCAGATACTTGCAAGTATAATAGGTTAGTGAAAGGCATACTGTGACTTAAATCTCTGCAGAAGACTAAAACGTCTGGTTATGGAAGCCTGAATTCATCCAAAGTTCCTTACAAGTGGTATCTCACTACACTTGAGGAGAGAGAGAAAACCAGAACATCAAAGGAGACATTTGACCCCTGATGAAAGCATGAAGAGCTATCTTTGTATTCTAGGGCCCACTTTCTGTGACAGTGCTTCTTTGAAGATTAGTGGTGTGTGAAAAACCTTACTGAACTATGAAATTAGGATAGAGGGAATCGAGATGTTTGGAGGAGACTGTCAACATCAAGATCAAATTCAAAGGCAAGAACAGGTTTTCTGTACAGTTGGGGTTCAGCTGAGTGCTAGAGTTCAGTCAAGAATGAGGAATGCCAAAGTTTGAGCCCACACAAGCTGCTCATGTGACATTGCTGACCCTGCTTAAAACTCATGTTTAGGAATTGATGTCCTCCCTTCTAGTTTTGAATCTGAATCTGAATCAGAAAGAAAAGCAATTTCTAAATTAATCTTTTTTTAGAAAGGAGTGACTCAACAGAATTATATCAGTGCACTTAGTCAGACTATTTAATGTCCCCTGCGGATATGGCTCAGTGAGGAATCAGCTCTTTAACATGTAAAGATGAAGCCTGAAATCACAAACAGGATGTTCACAAAAAGCAACACATTATGAATTACTTCAGAGTATTTCATAAGTCTATACACTTTTCCACTGGCTGCAGTTCTAAATGGAAAACTGATGTAGAGATGATTGTTATGAAATAAAAAAATTAAGTCTTCATTGGCAGTAGACTAGTGAAAAGACAAGAATTCATTCTTGGAGCACCCTGGAAAAGTTTGTCTCTATTCCACACACATTTTGTTTATGTCACAAGATAGTTACAGTTGAGGGAACCTCAACCTGATTTGTCTTGAAAGTGGATTTTTTTAAATGCCTGCAGGAGACAGTTCAGTATGATAAATCTGGTTCAATGTTGTTGATCTCTAAAGGTATTGCGGCTGCTATTTTCACATGAGATGTTTAAGAGGTGCTTTAGAAATGTGAAATTATCAAAACGCCCATTTCCCGGTTAGTTTTGTGCCACTGCACAGCTGTGCTCAATTAGGCAGACATTTGAAAAACAGCAGGGGGAAAAAAAAACCCCAAACACCCGAAAATCCCAATTCATTCTTCTAGCCATTGCATTCTTAATTTATACAAGTAATGTAGACTTGTATAATGTAATAAGTTATATCAGAAAACAGACTACATCAAACCACCTTTGCAATTAAGTGTATTTTCTTGGAGAAAATTTGAGAAAGTTTTTTTAATTTCCTCTCAAGGCATTATTTTCTAAACTCAAAGAACCATGAAGAAGGTGCACAACAATATTTCTTGTTGTGTAATAGCATCCAAAGGACACAGTTAAATTCCAGGTCTATTATGCTGGACAGAAAGTCTAAGTAAGTGGCATGATCTCCACCTTAAGTTCTTCACAATCTGCAACAGATTCATAATAGATGATGAGAGGGACTGAAACACTAACAGATAATATTTCCATTAGCCAACTCATTCTAAAGATTTTTGGAGGTCAGCCTTAAGCTGTATTCACTCTGGTTTCAGCAATCAAATTTCTCTTCAACTCCCACTAACTTCCCCTGGTTTTTGTGTATCTAGATCTTTCTATTCTGGACAAAGGAAAAGAGCAGAAAAAAAATATAGTTGTACAAAATAAAAGAAGAAAAAATAATTGGACAAAAAGTTCCTGTTTAATACAGAAAAACAAGTCTTAAAATATTTTTAGAGTTTAGGACTGCTTAAATGCTTTCCTCAGATATTATCAGGCTGGACTGACAAGAGTTTGTTTGATTTTCCATGAGAGGGGGGAAATATGAGTATATCATTTCCTATTATATCATTTATTTTGAGGGATTACAAGCAAACTTCTAGGAACAATCTTCCAGTTAAATGTGATTCACTACTAAGTTGTGTAATTTGGGTTGTGATTTTTGTAAAAAGCATTAGAGAGATATATGTCTGTAAAGTGAAAAGACACTTTTTTTTACAGCTTGTGTATTATAACTAGGACTTGGTCATTGAGACTGTCTTTCCATATGCACTTTTTATTTCTTGTCATTTTAAGAGCAAGTCAGTAGCATGTGTCCTAGTGACATGTTGGTGTATCTATCTGTCTCTCACTGCAAGACTCAGTACAGTTCTGATATCTTCCGATTTAGATGCCGGGTGTACTAGATATATAGCAGTGGATTATAGCAGAGAAGGTAATTTAATTGCTTCTTCATCTTCATTTCTACTTATTTCCTGTGGTTACAGCTAGAATTACTTGGCAGCTGCTCAATTGCAGCAAAACAGAAAGATACTACCTTACATTGGAGTAAAAAGCAAAGCTGAGTGGGATTGGTCTACTTCTTCTCACAGAAGTCTTTTCATTACTGGTCTGGCACTTTTATCCTGTTGTTTCTAAGTGAACAGGAAAACAAATGTCTCATGAGATATACATATTCAAACATTTGGCTGCCTGAAGTCGTGTAGTAATCATCCAGTCTCTGTAACACCGAATATCTGTCAGACTTTATAAAACATTGCAGTCACTCTGCCCAAATTCCAATTCCAGTGTTTGCTGACGATTCATCCCCGACGTCAACAGAAAGAGGAGAAACAGCAGTACCTGTGGAGATGACTACCCTCTCTGTCTAGTAGGGTAGATGAACATATTTTCAGTAAAATATTGTTTTCTCCCAAATTGAAACCTGTCACAGACACGTATCAGTTTCAGTGGAATAGATTCACACATAGAAGGAAGGCGATCTAGGCACAGATCTCCCCATTTTGCCTAATTCAGTGATGACATTTGGTATTTTCATACGATATACAAGGAGCACCAAGGGGAATGAAAAATATATGTTATTCTGGTCAGCTATGCACTAGACTGACAAGATAGAGGATAAAAACCTTCTTTCCACAGAAGTAATCTTTGTCACCAAGTAGTTGGACACTTGATAAAACAGGGAGAAAGCTTGTATGTTGATCTATTTCCACATAACACTTATCCACAAAGCACTCTAGGTTCTTGTATTGATCTCATTTTGAATCAGAAGTAGACATACCAGCCAGTTTTCAAATCCCATTAGGTTCAGATATAGTTTGTCTGCTACATCTGTTTGAGGAAGAGATAGAGGAAAATGAACCATGAAAAGTGGCAGAAGATGGAAAACACAGAATAACACAGAATGTATCTCTTCAAGAGTTCTGAGACTCTTAAATCCTTGTACTAGCTGATCTTATCTTAGGCAAACAGCTCCTGTATTTTAAATAACTCAAAAAATCAATTCATAAAAATAAGATCCAGCCATGTGTTAACAAATGTTCACCTATTCATAAGTTTCCAGTTCCCCTCATTGCTAGTCCTTCCCATTGAACCTGTTACTTCAGAAAATCTAGTGTGGATCTTCATAATTTATGTCCAGCTGGAGTCCTGACAAAGTGGTGCAAGAGCATCTCTACTAACAAGCTCGCTAACCTAGCAATGAGGTCCTCAAACAATGTTCAGTGTGGGATGGTAAACAAAACCAAATGAGAAGTGATACATGGGTTGAAGTGAGGAAATGTCTGGTGGACAGCATGACAGTGGAGGCCCTCACACTTCTGTGAAAGCAGCCTTACTGGGAACTCCCTCAAGTACCTGCAGCCAAATTCATGCAGCATGGGAATAGAATGAGAAGGCCACACACAGTTGCAGATCTACAAGCTCATTTGGACTACACAGATGTGGTGGTGTACCTTGTGCAGCAGGAGTGCTACAATGAGTGAATAGGGGCTCTTTAGAAAGGATGAGCAAGGAGGAAAAGATGTATTTTGGGCAAAGAAGTTCATTGAATGCAGGGAGATTTGCTTGGGAACTCATGAGACACCAGCCATGAGCTTATGAGCAAGGATCAGAGGACAGACCACCACAGGTGACATTTTAGTAGGCTCCTGCTAATCAGATACCTTATTTTTGGTAAGTTTTGTAATATTGCCAAGCCAAACTGGAAAGGTATGCTTTGGATAAGTGGACTGTAAGTTAAGTGGATATATGGCTGGACTGCTAGTCTACAAGAGCTGCGATCAGCCATACCATCGCACAACTAGTGGCTGGTATCCTTCAGGGATCAATACTGGGGCCAATAATACTCAACGGCTTTATTAGTGACCTGCACAGCAAGACAGAGTGCACTCTCAGCAAGTTTGTGATCCAAATCAGGCAGAGACATTGGTATCCTAGAGTGTAGGGCCACTGGGGGTCTCAACAGGCTGGAGATATGGGCTGACAGCAACCTCATGAAGTTCAACAGAAGTTCAACAAAAACAAATGCCAAGTCCTGCACCTGGGATGGAAAACCTCCCTGAAGAAGTATAGGTTGGGGGCTGACTGGCTGGAAGGTGGCTCTGCAGAAAAAGACTTTGGGGGTCCTGGTGGACACAAGTTGAACATGAGCCAGCAACGTGCCCTCACAGCAACAAAGGCCAAGCAACTCCTGGGCTGAATTAGCAAGAGTGTTGTCGGCAGGTCCTGGGAAGTGATTCTTCCCTTCTCTATGTCACTTGTGAGATCACATCTGGGGCACTGTGTGTAGTTTTTAACTCTTCATCAACAATAAAGACATTGACATACTGGAGCAAGTGCACTGCAGACTACCAATATGATTTGGGGACTGGAGCATATATCATATGAGGAGAGGGTGAGAGAACCTAGCGTGGTCAGCCCCAAGGGCAGAAGGTTAAGGAGGCATCTTCTAATGGAAGAATTAGAGAAAGCAATCAGACTATATGGACCTGCACAGTAAAGGGATGAAAGACAACAACACAGCTACAAAAAGGAAAGTTCTCATTAGATACAAGGATTTTTTTTTTCACCGTGAGGATGATAAAATCATGCAACAATTGTCCAGAAAGGATGTGTAATCTCTCTCCCTGGGAATATTCAGAATGAAACTGGACAAAGACCTGAGTAACCCGCTCCAAGCTAGCACTGCTTTGAGCTGGGGGCTGGACCAGATGATACCCAGCAGTTCCTTCCCACCTACCTAAAATATTTTTTGATTCTATCAGTTAATACAGGCACCTGCAGGGGGCCAGTGAGAAATGAAGTAGTTAAATACTTGTCATAGCTGCAGAGCAAGTTGTTGCTTTAGTGTCTGTCTTATCTGTTCCCCTGGATCACGATGTGTTACTTCTGACATATTTACCTCTCTCAGCAAGAAAGTTGCAATTTGCTTAATCTTATTCCAAGTGCCTGATTACAAGCCTTAATCACTCAGCAGGCCTGACCATAATTAGTAACTGAGGAACCTCCCTTTGGGACTTGTGATTCAGAGATCCAAAAAGTATCTTTGAAAACAAAATATTGTTTAATCTTAAGAGTAGGAAGAAGGCAGAGCAAAAGATACTTTTACAAAACTGTAACTGTGCATAAGTGAGATTCAGTTAATGAGATGTGAATATCCACATTGTTTACATCTGAGATAATCTATCCAGGATCTTTTTATAATTACAGGAAGTCTAGGACACAGTTTCAAATCAAAGCAGAATTCTAGGATTTGTCATATGTATCGTACTCCAAAACTGCCTATGACTCTCCATTAATTACATGCAAAGAAATGCAGCCAAGGGTGACTATCTCAGCTACATATACTGACACTGTAAATGTCTACATTACATTAAATAAATCCCAAGTTACAGCTCTAGCTTATCTCTGGAGTCTGGATTTCAGTCTACATCCCCAAAGTTGCCCCTTTAGCCTTTTTTGCTGAAGGCTTCTCCTTTTATTTTAATCCAAGTTTTCTGTTCTCTGCTCTGTTTCCTGATCCTGCTTAAACCAAGTGAGTCAGCCTGCAAGAATGTCACAAGTTCACTTATAGACTGATGGAGCTGCAATATTCTGAAACGTTTCTAAGAAATGAATATCAGGATTATAATATATACTGTTTACAGAGCCAATTTCCTGATAAACATGCTTCGTAGATTCATGCAGTAAACACCACAACAATCTTGTTAAGGCACAGGATTCATAAAATATTTACATGCAGTTTCAGATTTGTCGCAATAGTATAAATATTTTAAACAGTATCACTAGTATCTTGGATCCATTGCAGTATTTCACACCCAGACTTACCATTTCAGACTCTCTGCAAACACTGCCAGACATTTTCAGCAACTTTTGGCAGGCTCCTGCACAACCATTGCACCTAGTAACAGTGCATTTTCTTCTGTCAAACAGAAGTTAAAACCAAAACTTCTGAAAACAAGTGAGAGATCTGCAAGAATCAATCCTCTACTAATTGCTGTAAAAGACTGCTGTTTATTCATCTCATTTTACACAAAACATGTAGTAGTGTTGCAATACAATTTTAAATAAATTTTATACAACATCCACACAGAAAGTGAAAGAGCAAATGGAGATCTCTGCTTATGACTTTGAAATATGACCATTTGCTGGGGCAGTGGACAATGCACAAACTAGAGATCATGGGGCGGGGACCGGAACTCAGAGCAGAATTGAGACATGCAGTTACATTCTAATCTTATTTGACTCCTAATTCTAATTTTATGAGACCTAGCTTTGATATTCTGTTCATTTCCCAAAGCTTTCCAACATGAATGATTTTGGGGTTCATTCAATTTAATTTGTTATTTCTTAAATATGAAGATTTTAAATGTAGAGGGGTGCAATTCTGTTGTATTCGGTAAGTGTTCAAAGACATGCATGTGCAGAGGGAAAATAAATTACATGGACATCCTTCAAAAATTCTAAATTTCTGTCAGTATATGATGTAAACTTCCCACATAAAGTAATCCCTGACGTCTTTGAGAACTTATTCCAGGTTTCTGGAATGAGAATTAAATTAACATGAGAATGTTTTAATTCTCATAGGAGGTCTGTATAACACAATGATACACACATATCCTATGGGGTAAAGCCTGAAGTCAGAACTGTAGACAACATCTGTGTTCTCTGTGATTTGTACTCAGAGATCTTTAGAAAAACAAAACATGAAAACACAGTAAGTCCCCTTCTCTTTGTGCTTCATCTCTACCATATCTATGCAAACACATCAGTCACTATCATTTTCTTGTCTCCTTTCCATTTTCCCCCTGGAAGATCTAATGAAAGCTCATTTCCAGAGATTTGGCAACCTACCCAGAAACCCGTTTATTAGCTTTAGAGTCTTTGATCAGATCCAGCAGTTTATATCTCCTCTTTTTAACACAAGTACTTGTAGTGGTGACAGCTCCAAGTCAGAGCCAAGACCCATAAATCACTGAAGGATTTTCTTTAAATATGACGATTTATTTTTCTTGGCCTGTTATTTGTTGCTTATAGCCAGCAAGGGTCAGAATATAGAGGGTAAGACCCAAGAAAAAATAATCCTAATGCACATAAGTCTATTGGCATAAACTAGCATCTTCTTTGATATCTTCTTTAAATTCTACAACAAAAAATTAGTTTGCAAAGCCTGCACTCATGATATTAACATTTTATATAGGGGGAAAAAAAAATTATAACATGGCACAGCATTTTCGGTGGGGACCATACAATAAATTGAGTCTGAAGAGAAATGTGTAACTTTTATGTCTCTTGCTCTCTGGTCTTCACTTCCAAGCGATATATCTGTTGTATAGTTGGAAAGTTGATTAATGCACGTTTACAAAATGTATCTTGTACACTTCAGAGAAATGGAGTTTCATTTAAAAAAACCCCACAACTCTTTAAAGGCAAATCATGTAGTTCATGATAAAAGCTCTGAGGAAAAAGAAAAAAAAAAAAGCAACTGATGGCTGATATCTGCTCTTCCACTGAGTATTATTAGTACTCTTCCAACGTCAAGTGCAGAATTACACTCAGCAACTCTCACTCCAAATGCAGAGAAATCTATAGAGGCTTGAGCTTTACACTAGCTTTTTAAACCAATAGAAAGAAAGGAAGAAAGAAAACTTTGCTCTGCTATTGCAATTCTCCTTTTTTTCATTGACTACATTTTCAATGGAGTACACCAGCACTCAATTTACTTTTTCCACCAGTTAGAGAGAAGAAGAGCCCTTACAGGAAGAATAGAAAACCCCTGTTTCTGACACTTTTGAAGCATTCCACTTACAACTAAGAGCAAGCACATGCAGTAAAAAGGGGTCCTAAATGGTATTTTAGTTGCTGTGTTCTTTGTCTCATCAAATTCATTGCAATGACTTTGAGTAGTAGAGTTAATGCAGCATTCAAGGACAAACATTCAGGGAAAAACACACAGCTCTTAAAAATGTGTGAAAAAGCATACAGAAAGTAGCGTAAAAGTACGGCAGAGCCAAATTCCACCGCAGTAAATGTAAACCATTTTGTTTCCCTTTGACTGCTTTTGCATCAGACTTTTAAGTCAGTTTTCAACTGCAATCATTCTTCTCTTTGTCTCCCCTTCCCATAAAACAACATAACAAAGATTAAAAAGACAGTTTTAAGTGTGAAGTACTCATGCATTGAATAGTTAATATTCTTAGAATTTAGGTGAAGAGAGAATAATTCAAAACCTGAGTAATTACAACTCATTACCCATTTGTGAGCCAAAAAACCCCACCCAAACCAAGTATTTGAACATGCTAACAAATCTATCTTCAGGAAAAAAAAAAAAATTATACATGAAAACTACCCATAGAATAGGTTGGTTAGGTTCTCATAAGGATTTGCACAAGGCAGCTGGTAA
The DNA here is from genome assembly GCF_000687285.1 of Phaethon lepturus. Lineage (NCBI taxonomy): Eukaryota > Metazoa > Chordata > Aves > Phaethontiformes > Phaethontidae > Phaethon > Phaethon lepturus. The sequence continues at coordinate 12,344 of NW_010562861.1, forward strand.
AACAGTGCTCAGTTTTGATGCAGATCTCAAGCTTCAGCAGAGTAGCAGCATCAACTAGCCATAATGCATCAGCTGGTTCTTGCAGGAAAAAATTCTTGTGGACTCATGTGTAGCATGCCGCAGAATTGACAGGGTTGCTTGTTTATTTTTCCAGTCCAACACAGGTCATTGCTGGAGGCATGTGATAATGCCAGACCAGCTGGTTTATTGTAGTGATTTGGAATTACAAAATTTTTGCTCCTGCTAAAGAGGCAGATTTTTGAGCAGACAGTCTACCTTGTATAGCACCTCATAAAAAAATCATCTTTCTGTCATGGCAAATGGCAGGTGAATCTTCTCCTTTATATCTTTTCCCTTGTTCATATTCCTTCTGATTTTGATATAAGATTATTGTTTTGTTGTGGTACTATTTTTACGTAGGCTTTAATTTACAATGCAGATGGCAATTGATTTAACGCCAAGATTTTTTCTGTGTATATCTATATATATGTATATATACACACCATAAGTGACATCACAAATGAATTAGAAAAATGAGGGATACATTTTCTAAAATGCAAAGTGGACTCTTCTGCTTTGAAGTGAAAGGTGTGGGGAATCTAAGTCATCCTGAAACAGAGATTAATTCTAATTAGGGCTCAGAGTAGAGTGGCAAAAGTATTGATAATTAGCTCCTCTTCTTGTAATGGCTTACTTTTACTTGAAAAAAACTGCTTGGTTTTCACCAGAGCTTCATTATATAATGTAAGAAGGGAAAGAAAACAGTCATAGAGAAAGCAACTAAACAATTATCACCACAAAAAGATGACTCAAAGATCTTTTCCTTTCCAGCAGGATGGTTTCAAGAGAGACTCAGAATTCTTCTTACAAATTGCCTGTGAATATGGCTGGGGGTGGTCTATTTACCT
>NW_010562861.1:13282-30884 GCF_000687285.1 Phaethon lepturus
TGTACACAAACACCTCACTCTCTCATACTGTGAATAGTGAGCTAACCTGAATCACTGCTGTGTTATTTTTCAAAACTCTTCATTATATTACCTTTTAACCAAAAAGTGACAGTTTGTTTGATACAGACAATACTTGAACTATGATGTCTCAGCTGCCCTTGAGTGGCATGCAAATATGAGTAATATAACCCATGGCCTTAGCGTACAGCCACAACTTACCACCCTGCAAGCAATATGCACAGGATGATGATGAAAACCACAAGATGCGGCTGTAAGAAACACGACTTTGGCTGCCTCTTTTAAAGGGCAGTTTTTACAATCCTGGTAATTTTTGAAAAAATTATTAGCAACACTTGCCATAGTAGCCAATTCAAACCCCAGGTAAACTAATCAAGCACTTTAGACCTTCTGTATTTCCTCCTGCTTATGGTCTTCCAGGCTTCTCAACAAAGTCTGAAATATTTTCAGCAGACAAATGCACAGTGCTGTCCTTGTTCTTGCTACAAAATGAAAGTTAAGATATTAAGTGACTCAGAACAATGTGTTCCACTGCTCATTTTAGTAACTTTTAAAATGCTATGTGGAATATAGGGCAACCCCCATCTTGCCACAGCTTTGCCAAAACAGAAGCTGCCTGTCTCATTACACTCCTCCTCTCTGAGTTGAGTCCGGAATCTTGTTCAGCTTGAAGACAGTTAGTATTTCTGTCTTTTGGAATTCTTCCCTCTTATCTTGCTGGCAACAAATAAATTGAGGACCAGCAAATGACACAGTGGGTTCAGAGATTTCCCATGGGCCAAATCAGTCAAGTATTCAATTAATTTCCTGCACAGATATATCTCTGCAAGGAGATGCACAAGCCATCAATTCTCCTTTGCCTACATATGGATCGAGGTTGCAGGACACAAGACCTAAGAGCACCAGAACCTCCTCTGGACACAGCAGAAATTAAAAACAAAATTCAAAGTTAGGAAGACTGTAAATCCATGAGTGATTCACACACAAATGTTTGTTTTTGAGCTCGTCTGTCAAAAAACCTGCCAAGTTTCTCTTGTGGAGGATGTGTATGTAACACTTCCTATTCTTTAGAAGCAGTGTTACTTAAAAAGATCTGTCTGAAAATAGAGTGGGACTGCAAAAGACTACTAAGAAGAAAACAAGGAAAAGAAGGAAAGATGATCACTTTAGGGCAGCATCATATCAGTAGTGGGAGAAAAGGTTTAGCCAGCACAAAAAACTCACCACCTGCATCTCCTTCAGTGCCTCTTCATTCCACTGCTATGAGGAGTGATTGATATTATGGCAGAGATATTTTAATTTAGCTTTTCAGCAGATTCTGAGTATTCGATGAAACTTCTTGTCAGAGAATGGAGCCATGAGTCTAGTCCTTGAACAAGCAAGTCAGTATTATGGCTATTTCCTTGGTCTCACTATCTGGGCACATGTTTTCATTGGAATCCTACATCAAATCCAATCTTTCTAATAACAAATCAGTTTTTTTAACAAAGGAAGTGAGAAAAGCAGTTACTTCACACCAGTGATAAAGCAAAACCTCAGATTTTTGCAGTTTTTCTGTACAGTGGTCTGATTGCAACTTGTCAGGGTCCCTCTTCACTTGGAACTTGCATTTAAGCTCAGGCCCTCCCTCAGTTCTTGACTTGCTCTATGATGTTATGTGCCAGGCCATGTACCCCACTGATGTGGACCTGACCATGGGCCAGGCTTTCTGGCTTGGCCTTGGACCTGCCTGTGGCTGGCGAAGCCCCTTCCTTGCCAGCCCAGGAGTCTCGCATGGCTCCTGGCCCCCAAGGAGCGGCCCACCTCTACTACGTTCTGGGTCTCTGCTTAAGGGGGAAATTCTCAGCAGTACCACCATGCCCAGCAAGATTAAAAAAGCTAGGCAAGTTCTTACTCCCCAGTTACAGCGCTTGAATACTTCTGTGCATCTGTTCCTCCTCAATTAGTGTCAGAAATGCATTTTATGTTGTTTGCTGCTTCTCTGATTTCATTTAATGGCTCCATAAAAGGCTCTTCTTTGTGCCATGTATAGTTGAGCTGTCACTCTCAAATGGAAAGGGAATGTTCTTATCCAGAAGACATTTAACATTTCAGATGTGGTGGCCAGGACAAAACAAAGTCTCGTCAAAGTGAAAAATCAAAAGAAAGGGCACCTTTCCCCAGCCCAGGAAAAACACAAGCAAAAGGTTAGGACGCTCACCTGTGGTACAAGGTGCTAAAGTTCATGTCCCAAATCATTCACAGCAAGGGCCTTGACCTCAGCTTAACACTACCTGAGCTAATAATATTATACCATTCACTCTTCAGGGCTGGATGGCATATAGTTTCTCACTGAGGCTATACCTCCATTTCAAAAATGTCCAAACTAGATATGTTTTGGAAAAAAAGGTTTAAGTTTGAAGAATAAAAAATTCTGTATGACAAAGACGTTTATTCTGAATAGTCCTGACGGTCTCTCGTGTCAGGCAAAACATCAAAAGAATTTATTTTAAATAGCCTGTAATCAGTTATTTTTATGGTATGAGGTAGCTTTATAAATATCTTTTTAGGTTTTCAGTGGATGATTATTTTTGACAGTTTTAGTTGGTTTGCATGGCAAGGTTTTGGTAGCAGGGGGGCTACTGGAGTGGCTTCTTTGAGAAGCTACTAGAACCTTCCTCTATGCTCGATAGAACCAATGCCAGCCAGCTCCAGGATGGACCCACCACTGGCCAAGGCCAAGGCAATCAGCAACAGTGGCAGCACTGCTGGGATAACAGATTTAAGAAGGGGAGAAAAAAAACTGTGCAACGTCAGTCAGAAGAGAGCAGTGAGAATACATGAGAGGAAAACAGCTCTGCAGACACCAAGGTCAGTGAAGAAGGAGGGAGGAGGTGCTCCAGGCACTGGAGCAGAGGTTCCCTGGCAGTCCATGGTGAAGACCACTGTGAGGCAGGCTGTACCCCTGCAGCCCATGGAGCTCCACGGGGGAGCAGATCTCCACCTGCAGCCTGGGGAGGACCCCGCGGTGGAGCAGGGGGATGCCCAAAGGAGGCTGTGACCCCATGGGAAGCCCACACTGAAGTAGGCTCCTGGCAGGATCTGTGGACCCAGGGAGAGAGAAGCCCATGCTGGAGCAGGTTTGTTGGCAGGACTTGTGACCTTGTGGGGGACCCATGCTGGAGCAGTTCATGAAGAACTACAGCCCATGGGAAGGACTCACATTGGAGTTGTTCATGGAGGACTGTCTCCCATGGGAGGGACCCCATGCTGGAGCAGGGGTCCTTAAAACTAGTTTTATAGTTTCATTCTTTTTTTCACATATTCTTCTTAAGTTTGGACTTCAGTTACACAGTTCTACATTTGTGTTCCCCATGTACCATGAACTTCCATTTCAACTCCTGAGGTCAGTAAGGTTTAGGCATGGATTTAAAGTCAAACAAAATTTTTTTTTTAATTGAACTTTGCTTAATACAGTATCATAAAGGCTTTTAAACAAAAAAAAATGAAATCCCAAGTCAGAATGCCTTGTAATGGATTGTAAGATGTCAGAAGTGTGGAAAAAAACGATGCCTGAATGAATCTTTATTGTAATTCAGTTAAGAAGAGCCAGAGGTTCAATAACATAAAATTAGTAACAAACATGAAGATCCCACAGATTTCAGGCCATGCAGTTAAAGAGGGGTTATCTGCAGTATAAACATAATTTAGACTCTTTACATACCTTAACTTTAATACATAATAGATCACGGTACAGTCCTGTGTCTTCCAGGATTTTTTTGACTGGGCAAAAAGGATAAATCAGAGTTCTTATTCATCCCTGTTGTGGCTTAGCATAATAGTGTATTTATCAGAGTTAAAAATATTCAACAAAGCATTCAGCTAGGATGGGTAGTAACTGCTGGAACCCTCGAAAATGTCAGCACACAGAGGGTCTCCATTCTTCTAGATTTCATTTCAGTCTGAGTCCTTCACGGGGTAGCCTTCTATATCCTGGGACTATTTGGACACTGAGCATACTGAAATAACCAGCGTCGAATAGTCTGTCCACCCTCATGTTTCTCCAGATATTTTTGGAATCACCATTTTGTGAATTTATTGTAGGGACAGACTTTGATTTCTCCTTGAGGAAACTACCAGAAGTTCTCACAATAAAATAGAAGAAAATACCTTTATGTCCTTTTAAATTAGGTAGGGACCTACACACAAAGCAGCATCACTTCCAATCATCTCTTGTAATCAGAATAAAATAAGATCAAATGAACAAAAGATGGCTAAAACATTAACCCTGTTGCTAATCCTGCTGCTGTGGCTGCTCCTTGCCAGAGTTTCCATTTAAAAGGCTGAAGTCTTTCTAACCTGAATGCCACTTGTATCTTCCTTCTTCCTTTAAGAATCCAACTACTAATTATAGAACTCATCTCCTTTTCAGTTTTATTTGATTACATAATTGGAGCAACCTGACTTTTGAGTAGAACTAAACCTGTCAAACTCAACCATCACCACAATATAAGCACACACAAATTATATGGAAACCTGGCAAAAATGCCCTTGGCCATCACGCAAACAAATATGAAAAGTAGATGAATCAATTGTTTCACATTCTGTTTTGTAAGTAAGGGGTAGTGCTGTAAGTTTTTACACCTACTTTCATATTTGTGTGTATGACATTCCAGTGAATGTCAAAGTAATCACCTCATCTCATTCAATTGCAGAAAATGTTTTCATATATTGATTCACAGAATCATAGAATGGTTTGGGTTGGAAGGGACCTTTAAAGGTCATCTAGTCAATGCCCCTGCAGTGAGCTTGGACACCTTCAACTAGACCAGCTTGCTCAGAGCTCCATCCAACCTGACCTTGAACATTTCCAGGGATGGGACATCTACCACCTCTCTGGGCAACCTGGGCCAGTGTTTTCACCACCCTTATTGTGAAAAATGTCTTCCTTAGATCTAGTCAAAATCTACCCTCTTTTAGTTTAAAAACATTACCTCTTGTCCTTTCACAAAAGGGCCTGCTAAAATGTCTGTCCACATCTCTCTTATAAGACCCTTTAAGTATTGAAAGGCTGCAATAAGGTCTCCCTGGAGCCTTCTCTTCTCCGGGATGAAACAACCCCTACTGTCTCAACCTGTCCCCATAGGAGTGGTGTTCCATCCCTCTGATCATTTTTGTGGCCCTCCTCTGGACCCATTCCAAAAGGTTCATGACTTTCCTGTGCTGAGGGGTCCAGAGCTGGACGCAGTGCTCCAGGTGGGGTCTCACCAGAATGGAGTAGAGGGGTAGAATCACCTCCCTCTACCTGCTGGTCACGCTGCTTTTTGATGCAGCCCAGGATACAGTTGGCCTTCTGGGCTGTGAGCGCACATTGCCGGCTCATGTCCAGCTTTTCATTCATCAGTACCCCCAAGTCCTTCTCAGCAGAGATCTTCTCAATCCCTTCATCCCCCAGCCTGTATTGATACCGGGGTCTGCCTCAACCCATCTGCAGGAACGTGCACTCAGCCTTGTTGAACCTCATGAGGTTCACACAGACCCAGTTCTCAAGCTTATCCAGGTCCCTCTGAATGGATCCCATCCCATCCCATGCGGCATGTCAGCCGCACCATTCAGCTTGGTGTAGCCTGAAAACTTGCTGAGGGTGCACTCAATCACACTGTCTATGTCATTGATGAAGACATTAAAGAGTACTGGTCCTGATACAGACCCCCTGAGGGACATCATTCATCATCAGTTTCCATGTGGACATTGAGCTGTTGACCACTACCTTCTGGATGAGACCATCCAACCAATTCCTCATCCACCAAATAGTCCACCCATCATATCCATATCTCTCCAATTTAGAGAGAAGGATGTTGTGGGGGACCGTGTCAAAGGCCTTACAGAACTCCAGATAGATGATATCCGTAGCTCTTTCCTTGTCCACTGATGTGGTCACTCCATGAACTTGTTTGATTCTCAACAGTTATTTTTGCTACATTAATGCATTTGAATGTTTGTTACAAGACCCTTTTATATCATATGTTCATATTTTACCAAGACTCAGGATTTTTAACTGATACTGTAAAGGTGTTGTTCCTCTATCTGATCACTATGTATTATTGCCCTTCCTCATTTTTAGTAAGGAGGATTATCCCCAGTGTAATAAAACATTTGCAAACACTTTCAAAGGTAATTTCTCTTCCTCCCCCTGCACCTAAGAAACACTCTGTAGCCTGAATTAAGCCCTTTGGCTATTTCTGGCACCTGGAAGGGGAAAGGTTTATGTTGTTGCATCCATCTGCAGCAATGTAAAACATTCTTTTCACAACGCATGGGAAGAAAACTAGATGAGCTCTCACTTTTCTTGGCTGCATTGTCTCTGCAACACTACTGAAATAAACAGCAGTTGACTTATCACTGTCCCCGATCACTTAAAAGTACACAGGAAAAGAGTTGTTCATTTGAAAGTGCCATTTAAACAGCCATTTCTCAAAGTAGACCCATGTTTAAGCAGGCAGTGTTTTCAGCTGATGAAGTTCAACTGAAAGACATTTTCAATTATCTTCTTAGGCATAAAGATATAATTGGTGTTGAAGTGACACCTTTACTGGTTTTATTTAGCTTCAAAGAGACTAAATCAGAAAACTCAGGGCAAAGAGAACAATTTTGCTTTTTGTGGGTTTGCTCACACATACTCTATTTCTTATGACATAACCTTAGGCCTTAGTTCAGGAAACTAGTTGCGAACAAGTGGAATGTCAGAACCATGCTTGATTGTCATTGAAACAGACAGAACTCAGGGCACAGTTAAAATTAGACATGTAATAGCTGCTGTTAGTATAGGGCCAGTCGAGCTGGCAAGCAGAGCTGTTCAGTAAGGAGTACAAAGTACAGCGATTCAGATGATCTGGTTAATTTGGAAGACTGTGAAACACTGATTCCTATCCTCTTTCCCCTGATCATCCAAGGACTCTATTCACACCTTATTATCATAGAATCATAGAATCATTAAGGTTGGAAAAGGCCTTTAAGATCATCAGTCCAACCATAAACCTAATACAGCCAAGTCCACCACCAAACCATGTCCCTAAGTGCCACATCTACATGTCTTTTACATACCCCCAGGGATGGTGACTCAACCACTTCCCTGGGCAGTTTGTTCCAATGCTTGACAAGCCTTTCAGTGAAGAAAATTTTCCTAATATCCAATCTAAACCTTTCCTGGTGCAACTTGAGGCCATTTCCTCTCGTCCTATCACTAGTTGCTTGGGAGAGACCAACACCCACCTCACCACAACCCCCTTTCAGGTAGCTGTAGAGAGTGATAAGGTCTCCCCTCAGCCTCCTCTTCTCCAGACTAAACAAGCCCAGTTCCCTCAGCCGCTCCTCATAAGACTTGTGCTCCAGACCCCTCACCAGCTTCGTCGCCCTTCTCTGGACACGCTCCAGCACCTCAACATCCTTCTTGTAGTGAGGGGCCCAAAACTGAACACAGGATTCAAGGTGCGGCCTCACCAGTGCTGAGTACAGGGGCACAATCACTGCCCTACTCCTGCTGGCCACACTATTTCTGATACAGGCCAGGATGCTGTTGGCCTTCTTGGCCACCTCGGCACACTGCTGGCTCATGTTCAGCCGGCTGTCAACCAGCACCCCCAGGTCCTTTTCTGCAGGGCAGATTTCCAGCCACTCCTCCCCAAGCCTGTAGCATTGCATGGGGTCGTTGTGACCAAAGTGCAAGGACCCAGCATTTGGCCTTGTTAATCTTCATACAGTTGACTTCAGCCCATCAATCCAGCCTGTCCAGATCCCTAAGCATAACCTTCCTACCCACAAGCAGATCAAAAGAAAAGTTATAGTGTGTTTTTAGGCAAAGAATTCAGTATTACTTGATTTTATGTACTCATACCAAATCTTATATCTCATATTCATACCAAATCTTCTCCCCCAGAATTTCCCTTTTATCCCAGAGGAAGGTGAAGAATCAATTGCATTTAGTAATGAATCAGTATTTGAAAATATTTTTCCAATTTCCTTCAAGCCACTGAAGTCAAATCAAAGTAGTTGTTCATATTTTTGTTTTGTAACACTTCTAGATTTACTGTGTCTATTCCCATTCAAGAGGAAGAAAACTCTCTCTTTCAGAGATCTCCACTTAAATCACAAAGAATAGTAAGCAGAATGGTAAAAGCCTGTCAGACATGGTGCTTAATTGAATGTCTTGAACAATGCGGTTTAATTCCCTCATGATTCATCTTGGGAACTTCAAGAATGTCTTCCACATCCAGGTTGGTGTCCTCTGTCTACTACGATGTCTTTCTTTGTGTCTTCTCAGTTTTGTTGAAACTGAGGTGTTCCTATAAAAAGTTACTGTCTTGAATCTTTTCACATCCTGAATAAAAGGGTTTTTCAGTGGAAAAATTTGCATCTTATCATAGTATTTTCTCTAATTACTCATAATTGTTTTTCCCTTAACTTCTGCAATAGAATTAAAGAAATAATATCTTTGCTGATTACAGCAGATAATCCTAGTTTATGAATCTATGAAGTGCAGGGAATAAACATTAACAGTATTTGTTTACAGAAATAATAAGTCTTAATCCATACAGAATGAAATAATATTTTCCCGTTTATTTGAATAATCTGAAGCTACATACACAGCAGTGCCAATTATCCAGTTGCTACAGTTTTGAAATGACATATGACTGAATTTTGACTTTTGTAAATGTCTTCTTAAAAGAGTTTCCGAACGTGATATGGCTGATTTATTTACTTAATAATGGGTGTAGGGGTGCAATAAAGATCTTTCCAGTTATAAGCAATACCTGATAGATTGGAAAATATTTATCCAGTCTGTATACTGCAAAATGCATTTATAATTATGTGTTCATGATGTTTTGATACAGCATAGGTGTTCTAGTATTGCTGTGTTACAACCACAATTCTATTATATTTCCCTAACTGCTCAAAACCTGTAAGAGCCAGTTCTGTTAAGCAGGAGTTCTCTGTGGAAATATGAGCCAGAAAAGCACTAGGCAAATCTTTCAGAAGAGAACGGAGTTAAATTCACCCTATCCATGAATCCTTTACACTCGTTTTCTGAAACTCTTTGGAAAAATTATAGTGCTATATTAAAAAACATCATCTAAAATTTCAAATGAATCGACTTAGTTTTGTTGGAGATAAAAGGCATAAAAGTAGTTACAGGTGAAGTGGTTATTTGCAGTAATTGAATCTGAAGACTTAAGTGTATTCCTCCAAAAGCACACTATAATATTTAGTCAGCAGTTCAAAATGGACTGCCCCTGATTTGCATGAGAAACCTCTGGAAAAAATACCACAGGGACTTATACTACACAACAAGGCCTTTCAAAAGGCAAAGTATGGCTTGTGAATTTAACTAGTCCATATTAAGGAAATAGATGCAAAAGAGACATTTTCAGCATGGAAATTTATGTCAGATATATTCAATGAGTGCAGACATTCTGCTCCTGTGCGTAAGACATAAATAATTATTTACCATTACTTTACCTATCAAAGAGAAACACTGAACACACAAGCCGGTCCCTCAGGAATTTTCAATATTCACAAATTTCTTATTTATATACAGATAAAAGGCACCTGCAGCTGTATTTCATTAGAATTAAAAAATGACCTTCAGTGACCAATAATGTTAATCAAAGAAAAGTTTTTCCCGAAGGGCATAGCACTACCCACATTTCCCTTCAGTGGCAGTCAGGATGGATTTGGGTAATAAGAATGTGTACAGCCTTCCTCAGACTTTTCTCTATTAATTAAAGTGCATTGTGTGTACTGCATCTGTTCTTGTGTACAATAGGATGCAAACAAAAATAAATTACAAGACTATTTTTAAAAGCTAAACAAAACTATTTAATAGTGCAGCACTCACTAAATTGAATATAGCACTTAGCCCACCTGATAACACAAAGTCTTGGAAAACAATAGTGATGCAAGCTAAACAGGCAACCTGCTAGATTAAAGTAATTCAGAGTGCTTCTTGAAGGCCGAATACATGTTTTGCTGACCTTTCTGCATTAAACATAGGAAATTGTTCTCAAATCTGCCTTGCTTGGATCTAATTGTGCAGATACTCCTTGCCGTGCACTGCATGCCACAATAAATAGGGAAAATCAATAGTACTTTATGCCCATAGTAGTCCACAGAGGTCAATAATAAATTTTCTATCCACTTGCCTGATTAAAACATAAGACATTGTCATTTTCTCACATTTGGATCTGTGAGTTGTTGAATGCTAATATTTATTATTGCAGTATCAAGACCTGTGTTGGGCCTATCCAATATTTATGGCGGACAATAAAATACTACATTTCTGTAAACGTGGGTCATATAGCCTCTGTTTCTCAAAAAAATCTCAAAGAAAACACTTCTGTAGTGCTTGGGTTTTGTATTTACTGCGATGGATGTTAAAAGCTGCTTGATATCAGGGTAGTCCTGGTGAGATATACTGTTTAGGAGGCACAATCAGAGATACATGATTAATACACCTATCCAAAGTACTTATATAGCTCCTGTTCTCAAAGTACCGAGCACTACAACGCTCTTGTTTACCTTCGTAAGATCTGTGAAAAGTAGACACATACTCATCGTCTCTATTTTCATATAACTCAGATGGAGGTAAGCTAAATGCAGGTGATCCATGAAGTCTCTAACAAAGCAGAAACTGGAACACAGGTCTCCATAAACTGACCTCTTTGCTGGACTCTCCTTTTCCTCATTTCTATAACTGTGAAGTTTATCCATCTGTCTAATGAATATCATTCTATGCTACATATTTCTGTAGGAGCTGGCAGAGAGAGAAGAAACACAGGAAATTCTGGAAATCTGAAGATGAAGGGAAATAAGAAAGTTAAGCAACAGCACTGCCAGGAACAAGAGGAGGCAGAAGTAACTCAGTTCATAGTCTGCAGTTTCTTATATTTCTTTAGTCCATTTCATACTGTGCATCATGGTCAAAAAGGGTAAACACAAGGGCATTCCAAACTGATGTCAAACAGCATAGGGATATTTTATAAAACAGGAAAAACAGTAGCAGCAAAGAGCCTCTTTTCCACAGAAATGAATTGAAAATGTGCAGTGTGTCGGACTATTCACTCTCTTAGTCTGGATTGCTCATTGCTCATATTGTTGTCTCTCTTTCTTTTGTCTCATTTCACAAAAGAAAACAAAGTTGTTGGCTCAGCTTTTCTTATTGCTCCATTTTCTGTTCTTCTGTTAAGAATCACTGCCCTTCTACTCCCAAAGCCCCCCTGATGGACAGTTCAAGAAAAGGTCCAGAAGCAGACTAAACCATTTGAGTTGCTTTCATGGTTGATGGCACAGGAGCCAGAAAGCTCCAAAACAACTTTCTGCTAACAAAAATACAGAAAGGCTTTGCTGGCTTCATTAACACAGATTGCCCTCATTTTAAGCCCACCTGAAGCCTGTGAACAAAAATCCTGCCTCTCAGGGCAGGGTGCTAGAAAGAAGACAGTCCTGGGAACTTTCTTAGGCTGTTCCCTCCCATACACAGTTCAAATGCACCGTTAGTCTTTATAAATCAGGAACATACACTGCCAAGGTTGTGGATCTTACATCCCTGACAATGATGTTAAAGACATCTGCCTCCAATAATGATCCTCTGCCCCAGGCCCCAGAGGCAGTGACATGATTTGAGGTCCCCTCCAGCTGAAACTGTCCACAGTGACCTTCCATATCATTTACCCACATCTTTTCTGAGCCTCATGTAGCTCCTAACAGACCTCAGACATCATTATTTGCATTTTATAGGTTTTTTATTTCAAAGTGCCTGCAATAATCCTATTAATCATCATACCTATTAATCTTTAAATTGGTTTGTCAGTTATTGCACGGAATTGATATAAATTAATATAACTGAAAAGCCTTGACTATCTAGTGTCAAACATGATGGCTTCAATGGTTTTATGGTAATTTCAATTTACTGTGGATTGGGCCTCTTTCAGCTGCTGCCACTGCACACCTCCAGCCTAAACACGAGGAGAGAAATGTTCCTTTAGGAGGTCCTCTTAAAGGGGCCTCATTTGTCCAGTGTTTGCAAAATCTCTTTGCTGCTGTGTAAGAAGCTCTGGTGGACCATAACATTGCAGTCAGAACCTAATCTCTTACTTACTCCAAACGTATGGCTCTAGTGAGTAAGAGCTGTCTTGCTATGGTAAAAGAGGAAGGCAAAATTCAGGTTGGGTGGCACCCAATCTCCTTGGATTGAGCAATGAAAAAACTGGAACATTACATACTACCATTTCTAGGACTATTACCCTCTTCATCCTCCCCAACGCAGCCAGCACAGACAGCTCATCAGCTTGATGCCCTGTATGCAATGAATTTGTCCCTCACCACTTCTTTTAACTAAAGAACCACTGAACTAGAAAGTCTGCCACTTCATTATTACTTACTGTACAATGCCACTAACTGACTAGGGCAGACATAGTTTTATAAAATAAAGTCCAATACAACTAACTATTTATTTTAGTTGAGTTTTGTTTGTTCTGTGAGAACTGGGCACAGTTCTGCACTGAGCTCTGGCAGCGCACTTTATTCTTTAGCTAAAGACCTTTCAGGGTCTTTCATAGTGTCCTGCTATGCTTTTCCTGGGTGTTTTGCTCCTGGCATCATCGACTGCATCATACATTTCGTGAGACAATAAAATAGAAACAAAAAACTACATAAGGCTTATGACAGAACTGTACATGTAAGCAGAGCCTACACTTCCTTTCTCACCCATTTGTATTAATTATCAATTTCAAATACATAATCTGGAATCCACATACCACTGAAAGTAACAGAAACCAGAAAAACAATTTGACTGTCTGCCCCTTTGGAATGTAATTGCCTTGGGAAAACATGTATTTTTACTTGAGTGGTTATTTGAATTTAAAACAATTTAATTTTCTTTATTGACATTATTAAAAGCTTTTGACAATAACAGTACATTTAAAGTTTTAGACCTGTGAAATACTTATCCTGTTTCTAATTAAGCCCCAATTACAAGGCATGACCCCCAGCCATGTTTAAATCCCTTTTGCAAATGCATAACTTTTGATTTAGTCACCTTTAGTAATAGGTACGTAATTTAAGATCAATATTTAAGTCAAAGGAAAAACACTGAAAATAATTGAATTCAGTGATTCCCATGCAACTAGTGTAGCTATTTTGACCTGAATTGGCCACTTTGGAATACCCACTCTGGCTGTATTGCACTAGCCAGAGATGTCCTTTGACATTCTTTTGTTCCAAATACTTTTTTGTGCCTGTTCTGGGGTTTTCTAATGGGCACATTCTGCCTCCCCATTTATGATAAGGGACAAAAATTGGGCTACAGTTCCCAAGGTATTTAACAGTACAAATATAGTCTACAATAAGAATATGGACTATCAGGGTGCAGGCATTGTTACAAAGCCTTTCCTGTACCATAAAACTCATAACAGGTGCCAAAGCAGCTGACACTGACAGACTCGTTCCCCAGTCCTAACTCTACCTGGAAGAGTTTCTCAGGGGAATGCACTGCAGCCTAAATAGTCAAAAGTAAACGTAGATGACATCGTCTGTAGAGAGTCAGGTTACTGTATGTAGGTGCCTAGCTGAACCCCCAGAGGGAAGCTAGGCCCATAACTTAGTCATCTCTGATGTTATTCATTCCCTTCTCCTTCTCTTTTCTCTCCCTGCAGTCATTATACCTCAGACTGTCAGCAGTGAAAGAATGGATATATATACTTTTTCTAAAATCCACAGTTATTCGGCTAGGTGTAGCATCATGAGATGCAGGCTTTTGCCCATACAGGTGACATTAAGTCATCACTATAGCCACCTCCAACCTTAGGACTTCAAAGTACCAGGAGGACTGATGGCCTCTTTGCACTGTGCACGCCATGCGTTGAACAAGCTTTTAATGCACAGGATATTTACAGTCCAAGTAAACACAATAGCCAGAAGGTGGGAAAAGAAAAAGCAGCACGATCAGAACCTTGTTAGAGCTAGAAGTAGAGCTTGGGGTGCCCTGCTCCAAAGCCATTAAACACTGCTGTCACTCTCATTTTAGCCCAATATTAAAAAAACTAATGATGCTTTAGATTAGTTTTTTTCCTGAGCTGCTAATTTGCACTGGTACCCTCCAACGCCTGGAGAAGACGACTCACAACAACATGCCTGAGGGGGAAATGTATTTTTGCAAAATAGTCTTTCTGAAGAAGTGACACAAGGAATGAACGACCAAAATCAGATCCTGTGAGCAGTGGGAGGAGCAGGCAAAAGGAATGTCTGCAGAGTAATGATGTGGGCAACCTCACTCCATTGCACACTCAGTGCAATTGATTCTGATGTATCCATTATATCACCCTCACTAAAAAACAGTGAGGTGGTTTCCCTTTCATCCTCTCCCATAATGACTAAGAATATAAACTTCACTTCAACATGGATGTGCTTCCTGAACCAAACAAGTGGTGTTCAGCTTGTCAGCAACTGCGACGTGATGTTGCATACCAAAATACAGTATCATTTCAAAAGGCTGTCTTTTCTGTTCTTTCTTGTTGTACATGCAAAATCCAAAATAATTTGTAAGAAACATTAAGTTAACTTGTGGGACTTACCAGAAAAGGACAGAAAATTCTAGGAGTGATTATAAATTAACACCACTGGTGTATTCTACCAGAAGTTTAAATGTGTGCTTTAGCCTCCACTGAAGTCAAATGCAAAACTAAGAATTAAACTGGCCCAGAGTGAAGTTTCATGTTGTCTTGGCCATTGGCTGAAAATTAGGATAGCTATTACAGTAGTTATGCAGCTGGAAGTATTTAAAGAAAACAGCAGGAAACACAAAAGATTATCCAGAAGAGGCAATTCCAGATTAACCCTTCTGATGCATTAAAACTCACTATATTGCCCTTGTTCTGAATTGGAAGAAGGTCAGACTTTAATCTTTTTTTTTTTAACTGTGTTTTTCAGTAGTAGAATGTGTTTTGTGCAACTGCCATGTCACAGAGAACCAGATAGCAAGAGTGAACAGTAACAACAGAGACATTAAAATCTCTGTATCCTTTCTTTTACCTTCTGTCTATTTTGAAAATTATATGCTGCCTTAAGCCATGTTCCTCACATAAATACTTGCTGAGAACATGGTACAACCTATTGCAGACATAAAGTATTGAAATGGAAATTACTTCAACACAGGGTCTGTGCACTGTGGAAGTCCCACTTGAGCACTGAAAATAGGCTTTTAATTGTAACATAAGTGTTTCTGCTCTGCAGAGAGAAATTTCGCCCAAAGAGAGCCGCAAGTCTGCACAATTAACATCAAAATGAGACAAGGAAAAGGAAACATTTGTACTAGGCTATGCTTCACTTTTTCTATGTCTTGCAGTACACTTGTGACACACGGCTTGAGAAACACCAGTAACTGGTTGCTGGAGCAACTCTCTGGTGTGTAAAAAACACTAATTTTTGCAAGGCCTGGCAAATGGGTTTAATTTGACTGAACTTGCCACTGAACTTTATATTGTCCTCTGCTTTATCGTATATAACCTTTTTTCCTAATATTTTTAGTCGTAAGGTAGAATAATTACACAAGCCTCCTTTAGCACTGCTTTCCTAAGTGGTGCTAAGTGTAAGACTTTCAGATGATCTCCCTTCCATATTGTATTTTTTTTCTATTTCTACTAAACCAAGAAGGCGGCTTCATGAGAAAACTCTGTCCCACTACACAGATATTTATTCCACTCATTTCAAGGTTAGTGAGACTGAATGAATGCCGAGATTTCTGCCCCACCCTTGAGTGTACCACAAGAAAAACAGTTTAAACGACATTTTACAATATTTTTTTAACATCTGGACTACAAGGCCCAAGTTCTTTTTTTCAAATTGTCTATTAACATTTCACAAGGAAGCAATATATATTTATTTTTATAGTCTTGAGTTCCCTGCTGGAACAATTTCCTCTGACACAATTTCAACACTTCCTCATTGAATTTTTACTGCTGTGGTGAATAGTGCCAAAGGCTTTACCCAATGTAACCTCATAAGCATCTTCCCACTCATAGTTTCACAGCACTGAGATTAAGAGTAGGTTTTTCAAAGCACTTAAATGACTGACTTAGAAGCTTACATACATTTTCTAAAAGAGAGGTGGGCTTACAACAAAGTTTATGAGCGCTAGTACATCTAACTTGCCCTCACAACAGTAAGGCAGCTTTCCATCAGCCAATTCAAGCATTAATAGCTATCATCTAGCTACAGCAATACGACGTGCACATTTTGCAAGAAACCTAGAAAAGTTTTGGTCCATGATGAAATTGTTATTAGTACATGAGACTAGGGTTGTCCCTTAACTGCTGTTAAAAATCATAGGCAGTCTGATACAAGCATCACACCTTGGAACTAGGCTCCCTTCTTCTACTGATAGTAACCTGCACTGTGCTCTTTACATTCCTACTTTATGTTATTGGAAAACCTATGTGAAAATCAATTTTCACCTTAACACAGCACGTGGATAATTTTGTTTTTCATTCTGCAGCCTTGGTCTCCTTTCTTTACAAAGCCCTTCAGACTCTCTCAGCCTTTCTTCCTCGCAATTTCCTTGCTCTCCGATCTCTACTGCCTTGTCCTCTTTCCTAACATGGATTTCTTTCAGATATTAGCAGTCTCAATTCTAACTCTCCCTCACAGCATACTGTCCTTACCTCCTCAGATTTGCTCTCTTTTCTCATCTTAATGATGTCTCTTTCTTATCTCTTCCTAATACACAGCTCACCAACACATAAATACTAAATATTTTTGCTGAGAGTAATTCCAGTAATGAGCAGGTAAGTGGAAAGGGTGGTTCATTTATAGAATATGCAGGCCAGCAAGAAACTCTGTGATATTTTGTTTTCTTCTAAAGAAGGATAAAAAACCCCAAAGCTATAATTGAAAACCAGCAAGTGGCTTAGACACACAACAGCGTTACCACACTGGAAGAGACTTGAAGCTAGAACATTTTGCCTTGCTTGTTTGTCCCTAGTAGGCAAGGACATGTACACAGTCACCATGACACAATGGATCTGGTGAAGTCAGAGTAACTCACATTGTCAGAGCCATCCATCTCCGGGTCTCCTCTGCATTTTTCCTATCCCTTACATCTGCTCTTGCAGGGGTGTGCCCAGCTGCTTCTTTCTATCTTAGAGGAATGGGAAAGACATGTCAAACATATGCCTTAATCCAAAATCCCATAACTTCTCAACCAAAACCTGGCAAAAAACAATAAAGTAACATACGTTGAATACAGTACAGCTTCAAAGCCTTAGTTCATGCAGATTGTGCCAGAGTCCATAGAAATAAGAAAGGATCACCTGTTCCCTCAGGTATTCCTCAGGGAAGAGGCTGAGGAAGGGAGACGGAAGCACAGGCCAGTGAGGTGCCCAAGGCCAAGCTGTGCATTTGTAGCACAGTCAGAGGTACATCCCAGCTCCCCAGCATCCTGGCTTGGGGCTGGGTACAGGCAGAGCTCATATGAAGGAGGCACATAATTAATAAGTCTGTATCTCAACACAGAGGCCAGCACCATTTCCTGGGTAGGAAATCATGTCAGGGGAAG